>NC_053489.1:655343592-655643592 GCF_905171775.1 Rana temporaria | reverse complement strand
AATTTACATAAGACAATTATATGTGGAGTGCAGGCTCTATCTAGTGTTCTTTTTTGGTATTATTTCAGTTCTGTTTATTTAATTACTGTGTGTGTAGTTAAGGAAGTTGTTAGTAAGCAGGGAATTCTGGGTAGAATCTTCACAGGAAGTGAACAGACACCATGCTCTGAGAAGAAACTGCAGGGAGCAGGATATGTCTTGCTCAATCTATTGCCATCACTCCTTAGAGAACTTAAAAAGTTTGGGCCAGATTCTCAGTGGAGATACGACGGCGTATCTCCAGATACGCCGTCGTATCTCTGCGTTGTGCCGTCGTATCTATGCGCCTGATTCATAGAATCAGTTACGCATAGATTTCCATTAGATCCGACTGGCGTAAGTCTCTTACGCCGTCGGATCGTGACTGCATATTTACGCTGGCGGCTAGGGGCGTGTACGCTGATTTACGCGTCAAAATATGCAAATCAGCTAGATACGCAAATTCACGAACGTACGCCCGGCCGACGCAGTAAAGTTATGCCGTTTATGTTAGGCTTTTCCCGGCGTATAGTTACCCCTGCTATATGGTGGCGTACCAATGTTAAGTATGGCCGTCGTTCCCGCGTCAAATTTTTTATTTTTTACGTCGTTTGCGTAACTCGTCCGTAAATGGGGCTGGACGTAATTTACGTTCACGTCAAAACCAATACGTCCTTGCAGCGTATTAGGAGCAATGCACACTGGGAGATTTCCACGGACGGCGCATGCGCCATTCGTGAAAAACGTCAATCACGTCGGGTCACAGAACATTAACATAAAACACGCCCCCCTGTCCCACATTTGAATTAGGCGGGCTTACGCCGGCCGATTTACGCTACGCCGCCGCAACTTACAGAGAAAGTGCTTTGAGAATACAGCACTTGCCCGTCTAAGTTGCGGAGGCGTAGCGTAAATCGGATACGTTACGCCGCCGCAAAGATACGCGGATCTACCTAAATCTGGCCCTATGTTTTTACTATCACATCTTGTATTGTATATCGTTGTTTCTGCTATGTGTGCTGTATTGTATGCAATAGTGTACCTATTGAGGTCTATTTCTGTTATTTTGTAGTTTCACCTGGCTTGTTCTAATAAACTGAGATCAAAGAAATATGGTATCTGAAGTTTATGGGATAAGAAGGTTTAGCTGAATGTCCTGGAGACAGAACATGGTATATGTATATTTATTAAAACTGAACCAATGTAACTACGTAAAAATATCTATACATGGAATTCTTAAAATCCTATAAAGACATAGGCCCGGATTCACAAAGCACTTACGCCGACGTATCTCGACATACGCCGTGTAAGTGTAAATATGCGCCGGACTCTGAAACCAGGATACGCCTGAAAATAGGCTTTATTCCTACGTCGGCGTATCTTGGGCGCATATTTATGCTGGCCGCAAGTGGCGCTCCCATTGATTTCCTAATCACATATGCTAATGAGGGAGATATGTCGATTCACGAACGTACATGCGCCCGGCACATTATATACGCGGTTTACGTAAGTCGTACGCCCGGAGTAAAGTTATTCCCCATATATGAGGCGCAACTCATGCAAACGTATGGACCAGGGAACACAGCCGTCGTATTTTACGTTGTTTACGTAGTACGTGAATAGGGCTGGGCGTAGGTTACGTTCACGTCGTAGGCAGTGATCCGTCGTATCTTAGGGAGTAGTTTTGACGTGATTCTGAGCATGCACACTGGGATACATCCACGGGAGTACTTCTATGACGCTTGGCCCGTCATTTGCATGGGGTCACGCCTCATTAGCATGGCTCACGCCCACTTCCACTTACGACGGCTTACGCCGAGGGAACCCAGCGCAGATTTGGCAGCACTGGCTTTGTGAATCCAGTGCTTGCCTCTCTGCGCTACATCGGCGTAGCGTATATTAGATACGCTACGCCGGCATAAATATGCACCAATATATGTGAATCCGGGCCATTTTATATTTCTCAGTTACTCCAGCAGTGCCATGTCTCCACCAGAAATTCCCAGGTCCTTCTGACTGGTCAACACAAACCCAAATGATGGTGTCACACTACACAAAGTTTCCATAATACAGAATACAGTGGAACCTCGGATTGCAAGTATTGCGGTTAACGAGCGTTTTGCAATACGACCACTGTATTTTAAAAAATCCTAACTTTTTGAGAGTGTCGTCTCACAAAATGAGCCAAAGCGGTGTGCAGTACCACGTTTGGGCTGAGGTGGGGGGCTCCGTTCGGAAGGACTCGGAAATTTCCAAGGCTCTCCAGCACTCCCCCCCACCTCTGGCCACATGCGGTATTGCATGCTTTTGAAGTCAATGCGGAACAAATTATTTTAGTTTCCATTGACTTCAATGGGGAAACTCGCTTTGATATGCGAGTACTTTGGATTACGAGCATTCTACTGGAACGGATTATGCTTGTAATCCGAAGTTCCACTGTACACAAATATTGAAGAATCCAGTTAAACAAGTACAAGTGACATTCCCAATTTCCTGTTTTTTAATTAGACTGCCACTCTCTTTCATTTTGGACTGGGAGGCACTTTGCTCCTTTTTTTTTGCTGTGGCCATTACATCAGAGGTCCACACATTAGGTCTTATTTTTGGGAAGACCGCAGGACACGTCCCGTTGCCCGGAGCCTAATGCGTTTGGTGAAATGTCAAGCTGTCGGTGCAGCGAGATATAATTGGAAAGGGCCGTGGGTGGGAATCAGTCCAGTGACTGTGAACGTTGTAGAAGTATTGCAGATGGAGGAAACTTTCCCTATCCCCCCAGGCTTCATGAAGAACAACCCTCAAAACGAATTATTAATAAATAAATAGCATGAAGTCCGGGGACACTTGCTGGCTTTTTGCTTCCCTCTGACTGACCTTTTTTCAGTCTCAGTCTTCAGAAGCACATTTGCTGTGGAAATCTGTGCACACAGCTTGCCGATTCCGAGCGGGGATTTGCCTCCGGTTCTCACACACACTGTTTTAAGCTGCGTAATGGACTGAGTAATGAACTGCTCGTCTGCTAATATCAGGAAAAAGTCGGAGAAAATTAAGAGCAGACCCAGTGCCTAGAAAGCCATGCTTATGTAATAAGTGAGGAAAACTCACCACTTATCCAAGTCCATGTGCTGCTTACAATAAATGAGTGAAATGAAAAAAAGGTACAGTTCAGTAAGGCCTCGTACACACGATAGGATAGCCAGAGGACAACGTTTTCATCGGTCAAAACCGATCGTGTTAAAAACCATTTAACCGATCGGTTAAAAAAATAGGAACTTGCTTTAAAACTTAACCGATGGACGGCCTAACCGATAGGTCAAAACTAGGGGTGCAACGGATCACAGTTGATCCGTGATCCGAACGGGTCACCCCCTTCGGATCGGAACACACTGTGATCCGCGGATTGCCGCGGCTCCGGAGCTAGGCCGAAGCCGCGGCCTTTCCCAATGTTATGTCCGCGGCTCCAGAGCTAGGCCGAAGCCGCGGTCTTACCTAACGTTATGGCCACGGCATCGGGCTACCTCCGGAGCCGCGGCCATAACGCTAGGAAAGGCCGCGGCTTCGGACTAGCTCCGGAGGCGCAGGAATAACATTAGGAAAGGCCGCGGCTTCGGCCTAGCTCCGGAGCCGCAGCCATCTTGGTACACCCGGCGGTGGCCCTCCTCTGTTTACACCCACAGAGGAGGAGCCCGCACTCGTGGGGAAGAGTGTCTTACTGCCTGAGGGGGGGTCTCTTGCCACTAGAGGAGGGGGGGTCTCTTGCCCCTAGAGGAGGTGGGGGTCTCTTGCCCCTAGAGGAGGTGGGGGTCCCTAGCCCCTAGAGAAGGGGGGGCTCTTGCCCCGAGAGGAGGGGGGGTCTCTTGCCCCGAGAGGAGGGGGGGTGTTTGCACCAAGGGGGTACTATAGTTGGTGGGGGGAGGTGAACAGTGGGGGGGAGATGTGTATATTACAGTGGGGGGGAGATGTGTATATTACAGTGGGGGGGGGAGATGTGTATATTAAAGTGGGGGGAAAAATATATTTTTTTATTTGCCGATCCGAAAAATGATCCTGTAACGGCTACCCACTGGTGCGAGGGTCTCAGCCGTTGGAGACGTCCTTTTCCCTGGCAAGCTGCGATATGCAGGTACCGCCGGTATATCCCATCGAACGCCCTTCCAAGAAACGAGACGGGCTACGTTTGCAGAGTCAAGCAGGACTGACTTTATTTGGCATATTTCACCTTCTTATATCTGCTTACAACTGTTACAAGAACAATGACAGTTTCCGCCCCCCCCTTCACCCAGTAGGGGGCTTCAACACAGACCCCCTGAAACAATGACATCTCCTTGAATTAATCACTTGACCAGTCTCTAGACGCTTCGGCACCGCAAACCACTTAACATTTTCTGGCCAGGCACATTCCTTTCTCAATAGAATTCAATTAACCTTTAAAACAATTATCACTCACACATAATCCCCATCAGCATACACCTCACAGGGGGGCTGTTACCTACACAAGAGAGAGTTCATTAGCTATGCGAAGGGAACATTAGCATTCAGCAATGAAAGAGACTTGTCCAATTAACCCTTTGAGCTCAGAATACAATGTGGTACATCCAATTGTGACAAGCCATGCAGTTCCTTGTAGTCCTCCCTGCATGAAGATTATAATTGTCCCGGCAGCATGCATATGTCCGTTACAGATCCGATCCGTGACTCCTGATCCGAGGAACGATCCGAACCGTGAGTTTTTCGATCCGTTGCACCCCTAATCAAAACCGATCGTTAGTATGCAAAAGCATCAGTTAAAAACCCACGCATGCTCAGAATCAAGTCGACACATGCTTGGAAGCATTGAACTTCGTTTTTTTCAGCACGTCGTTGTGTTTTACGTCACCGCGTCCTGAAGCGATCGGTTATTTAACCTATGGTGTGTAGGCGTGATGGACCATCAGTTAGCTTCATCGGTTAACCTAAGACAACGGTCCTTCAGACCGTTGTCCTCTGGCTATCCTATCGTGTGTACGAGGCCTTAGGCTCTGTTTTCACCTATGCAGGTGCAACGGTGCACGTGTGTTTTTGCGCATTTACCTGCGTTGAATCCATTTTAATTTGTTGCCTTATGTGAAAAAGTTGCACAAAACAGCTGCATGACCCATTTTGAAAATTGCATTACACCAAACCCCATGGTACATTGGTATCATGCATTTTCGGCGCACGATTTTGCCTGCATATTAGTAAGGTGTGTTGGGTGCCATTTAGAACTAATAGCACTGCTGAGCACCTGCAAAAGGAACCTTTAGTGCGTTGCGGGAATGCATGCAGTTTTGCACATGTTCCCGCAATGCACAACATTGAACCGAGCCTTAGATCCCTTTCACACTGAAGGTGTTTTTCAGGCGTGTTAGCGCATTTAAAGCGCCTGAAAAGTGCCTCTCAAGCCACCCCAGTATGAAAGCCAGAGGGCCTTCACACTGGGGCGGTGCGCTTGCAGGACATAAGAGGGGACCTTGATGGGGCTGTGATGTAATACGAACTCTGACATAAGGGGCAACTCTGATGGGCACTCTAATGTAAGGGGAGACTCTGATAAAAAAAAAAGAATGTGATGGGGACCGTGATGTAAAGGGAGACTCTGATGGGGACCCTGATAAAAAATAAGAATCTGATGGGGACGCTGATGTAAGGGGGGACCAGAGGCGTAGCTTGTGGTCCCCGATGCAAAAGTTGACCTGGGCCCACCACTTCCACCGTGCGTGCAGAAAAATCCACCGCACGCCACGATACTCAAAGTGTCTTAGGAGTTTTGAGTTCCAAGAGTTCCTCTTTACATCAGAGGACAGGGATTACCGCTGGAGAATCAGAGGACAGGGATCACTGCTGGAGAATCAGAGGACAGGGACCCCTGGCAGGTCACTTGGTAGAGCTCCTTTCCCATCTCAGCACTGTATACAGCTCCTACCCCCCCCCCCTCCAACTACACAGGGCTGAAATCACATTCCTTTACACACAGTCTCTCAGTCTTCACAGGCTGTTTCTGGCTTTTATGTTGCCCTTCTGACTTGTGAAATTCTCTGATCAGAACGGCAGTGTAGTTGCAGTAGGCAGATACAACCTGTGCAGATTGTGGCTAACTGTTGTATAGGAATGTGATTTCAGCCCTGCGGAGGAGGAGCAGTATAGAGTGCTGTAATGGGAAAGGAGCTCTGCAGCCGAGCCAAGTATCCGGGGCAGAGGGGGTGGTCAGGGGGCAGGGGGGTGCAACTTAGATCTGGGGGGGCAAAGCCATGTGACGTAAAAGCTGGAGCCTGTAGCCCTTCAGGGGCCCCCTGAGGAGGTGTAAGGGATTTGTTTTAGCAATTTCTAAAGGTTTCTCTCTCTGTGTTGGCAGGTGTTGGGGGTCACCTGCTGGAGGTGTGCGTCTTTTCCCCAGTTGTCAGGAAAGTGGGGTAAGTGGACATCCGGGGGGGGGGGGGGGGCAGTGCCGACCCAAGGCATTGTGCTGCCTGGTACCAAGAATGAAATGCTGCCCCCCCCCCCCAAAAAAAAAATATATTACACCCACCAAAATGCCCCCACATCCATTATTTTATATCATGAAAACTAAAGTGGACCTATCATGGCTCTATACATGTATATTGGAGTATAAAGAGGACCTGTTATGGTTGTTTACATGTATAGGAGTATAAAAAGGACCTGTTATGGCTCTATTCATGCATCTAGCCCCACAGTGGAGTGGAGAGCAGAGCTGGTGGAATGGGATGGCCGGCGGGCTGCAATTTGCTGCCCCCCTTAAAGTGCTGCCTGGTACAATGGCACCATCGGGTCCCATGGTAGGGCCGGCCCTGGGGGGGGGGGTACAGAGAATGCCAGCTGGTTACTAGAAGACACTGAGCTGTGTCTTACCTCACAAGTGACACCGGTCCCATCATGGCTATAGGAGTGCACTCTCCTCCTCTTGCCTCACTAAGCACGGTTACCATTCCATGTTGTTAGCACACAGCACAGACACTTCCCCGTCCGGGGCTGTTCTCACCTCGTGCTCCTCTCCATTCAGGAAATGCCTCACAGCTTCTCCCCAGCCAATGAGATTGGAGGGGTGTGGACTGTAGAAAGCAAAGTAGAAACCCAGTACTAGAGCGTGGCTGTGGGGCCCTAGGGCAGATCAGAGCTGGACTTAGTGGAGGATATGATAATATGACAGGGAGGCTGCTGGGACCCCCTGGAGCTAGGGGAAGGGAGGCGATTGTGACCCCTGCAACCCCTTATGCTACGCCCATGGGGGGACCGTGATGGGACTGTGATGTAATAAGAACTCAGAAGTAAGGGGCAACTCTGATGGAGACCCTAATGTAAAAGTGAGTCAGGCGAAGACCCTGATGTAAGGGGAGACTCTGATGAGGACTCTGATGTAAGGAGGACTTTGATGGGGTTTGTTTTGGTCCAGGAATATTTGTAAAATAATCGATGTGGCCCTCGTACTGAAGGGTCTGGAGACCCCTGACTTGAAGTAATACCTAACATACACAAGTGTTTGAATTCAGTGGAGCTTTCCTAATACCATAGTTGCTTTCAGACTGAAACACATATTAATATTTATTACAAGGTTACTTGTGTAGAAGTTCTGTACATTATATCAATTAATAATTAAATAGGACTTTTCCTTCAATAGAGAACATTTGACATCAACTGACACTTCCTGTGCTCAATTCTTCTCTTCTAATCCTGTAACCATTTGATAACTGAGAACCATTATGGCTGATTATTCGGGGGGTTTTATTGTTCTAGAATTGTCATCTGCTGTTTTCTGATTCCTCTTCCTGCTGAACGGAAGAATGTTCTCCGACTGAGACACGACAATGCTCACAGCGGAACAATGGATCGGCACGTGCACAGACGAAGAACCCAGCAGATGGAGACAGCGTTAAATATACATTATTGTGCCTTGGAGGAAGGGGGAGAGTAACGTGTTATTTTCCATGTAGGCAGCGCTAAAAACGGCATGGTCGTCACGTGTCCAGTTAATTACTACAGAATTCCTCAATGCACACAGATGAAGCATCGGAGCTGAACTATTTCCTGTGGGTGTCCATACTAATTAGTACATATTGCAGTTCAGTCATTACAGCAATGAATATACAGGCATGTGTGTTGCAGAAAGCTTCTATTCTATCATTGCATGCCATTCCTATATCATTGTGTCCATTAAAGGCTAAATTCCAGCTTCCTCATGTACCAATATACAATTAATGTACACCATATTGTCAAAAGTATTGGGACACCTGCCTTTACACGCACATGACCTTTAATGGCATCCCAGTCTTAGTCTGTAGGGTTCAATATTGAGTTGGCCCACCCTTTGTAGCTATAACAGCTTCAATTCTTTGGGGGAGGGGGGGGGGCGGTGACTGCAAGGTGTTTTTTCACCTTAATGCATAGGATGCATTAAGGTGAAAAAACACAAAGGTTTACAACCCCTTTAAGGGCGTAGTTCAGCAGCTGGCCTCAATAACACACCCTGAACCTGTCCTCCCCCTCCAGGAGATTGTTCCTACTCACCTCTGTAGTTACATGCAGTCATTGTCAGTGATCATCATTGTCCCTGAATGGTTTTAAGTCAATTTTACTTTAACTATAAAGTTAATGTTTTAATTAAATCTTTATTTAATCACTTACAGACCGGAAGAGTTCCCACCCTAATGACCAGGCCATTTTTTGCGATATGGCACTGCGTCGTTTAAATGACAATTGCGTGGTCATGCGACGCTGTCTTAAACAGAATTGAATCCTTTTTTCCCCACAAATAGAGCTTTCTTTTAATGGTATTCAATCACCTCTGCGGAGCAACAATTTTGAAAGATAAACAATATTTTTAACTTTTTGCTATAATAAATATCCCCCAAAAATATGAAAAAACAAATGTCTTCATCAGTTTAGGCCAATATGTAATCTTCTACGCAATAAGCACATTTTTATTATTATTATTTTTTTTACTAGTAATAGCGGTGATCTGTGATTTTTTATAGGGACTGCGACATTGCGGCGGACACATCGGACACTTTTGACATATTTTTGGGACCATTGACATTTTTACAGTGATCAGTGCTATAAAAATGCACTGATTTTTGTGTAAATGTCACTGGCAGGGAAGGGGTTAACACTAGGGGGCCATCAAGGGGTTAAACGTGTTCTCTAGGAGGTGTTTCTAACTGTGGGGGGAGGGGACTTACTGGAGGAGGAGAGAGATCACTGTTCCTAATCACTAGGAACAGCATATCTCTCTCCCCTCCCCTGTCAGAACGGGGATCTGTCTGTTTACATTGACAGATCTTCGTTCTGGCTCTCTTTCCAGCGACTGCGGGTGGCCGGTAGACATCGCAGCTGCCGGCCACGCGCATCGCGCCTCCCGCTGTGTGGCTGGCATGCACCTCCATTGTCGCATGCGTGCCTGCTATGGCTCTTAAAGGAGCTGACGTACACCTACGTCGATTTGCGTGATTGAGCCGGCCTCCCGCAGTATAATGACGACAGCTGGTTGGCAAGTGGTTAAAGGGAGTTTTTTTTTTTTTAAATCTGACCTCCAGCCTTCCATTCAGTCTTGCACAGTTGTACAGGGAGGGTGGCCCTAATGGTTGCTGGAAGTCTATAAATACTCTGAGTCCTGGAGAGGCTCACTGCCCTCTCGGCAGCCCTGCAATGTGCTTGCTGTTCATGAGGCCTCAGCTGGGCTATCTGAGGGGCCTGGATGGATGCTGAAGTTTCCGAGACCTGACTAAGGCCCCGTACACACGACCAGTTTCCTCGGCAGAATTCAGCTTCCGACCGAGTTTCTGGCTGAATTCTGCCGAGGAAACTGGTCGTGTGTACACTTTCGGCCGAGGAAGCCGACGAGGAAATAGAGAACATGTTCTCTATTTCCTCGTTGTTCTATGGGAGCTCTCGGCCCGCCGAGCTCCTCGGCGGCTTCAGGGCAGAACTGGCCGAGGAACTCGATGTGTTTGGCACGTCGAGTTCCTTGGCCGTGTGTACGGGGCCTCAGGGGCTGTTGTCTGAAGATCTATAGCTAGATTCACAAAGAGTTACGCCTGCGTACCGTCGTAACTCGGAATCTAAGCCGTCGTATGTTTAAGTGTATTCTCAAACTGAGATACACTTAAACCTAGCTAAGATACGACGGCTTGCGCCGTCGTATCTTAGCTGTCTAGTTCTGCCGGCCGCTAGGGGCGTGAACGCTGATTTACGCCTAGAATGCGTAAATCAGCGAGATACGCCGATTCACGAACGTACGCTTGCCCGTCGCAGTAAAGATACACCGTTTACGTAAGGCGTTTTCCGGCGTAAAGTTAGTCGAACAAATAGCTGGCCTAGTCAATGTTAAGTATGGACGTCGTTCCCGCAACGAATTTTGAAAGATTTACGTTGTTTGCGCAAGTCGGCCGTGAATGGGGCTGGACGTAATTTACGTTCACGTCGAAACCAATACGTCCTTGAGGCGTACTTTGGAGCAATGCACACTGGGATATGTCCACGGACGGCGCATGCTTCAATCACGTCGGGTCACGAGTAATTTACATAAAACACCCCCCCTCATCCTCATTTGAATTAGGCGCGCTTAAGGCGGCTTATTTACGCTACGCCGCCGTAACTTAGGAGGTAAGTGCTTTGTGAATACAGCACTTGCCTCTCTGACTTACGGCGGCGTAGCGTATATGCGATAAGCGACGCCGCCTCAAAAGTAAGCCGCCCTACCTGAATCCAGCTACTAGTCTGGTATCACAGAAAAGGGTGTGTCATGGATGTTGGGAGATGGCAACCAACTTTTCAAGGAGACTTGTGGGTACAGAAAGGGAGAGATCTTAGAGACTTTTGGGCTGATGCTATCCCTCTGGTGCTAGAGAGTCAACCATGTGCTTGTGTCATGAATTGGTAAGACCAGACTGTGTGGACTGCACAGAGCGAATCAAAACGCATGTAAGTGAATATAAATGTTTATTAAGATTAGTGATATATAATCCCACAAACACCTCCAATACCAAACAGTGACAATAAACCAAAGAGTGACCCACAAATAACAAATAACTATACTGTAAGGGCTTACCTTGAGTGGAGTCCATTTTGCAGAGTTGTAAGCACACCCTTGCAGGTACACACAGCCCACGGTAATAAGGTAAGACACTACCTGGGCTGTGAGCCTGTGCACGGGGGCCAGATAGGGATTAGCCAAGGATAGTCAAAGTATAGCCGTGGTCCAGGATTCCACAATTCAGAGTAAGGTCAGAAGCCGGGGTCAGTCTTGTAGTTGAGCAGACGTGGTACACTGATGACAGCTGAGGGTCAGGTAACTACTGACGGAAAGTTCAGGGTTTGCAAACAGGAACCAAGGACAAGTCCGGGACACAAGCCGTGGGTCAAGGGCTGGAGAGGGCAGAGGAAGTCCGAAGGTACAGGCCAGGGTCAAAGGGCAGGAGACAGCAGCAATCCAAGGTACATAAGCCAAAGGGTCAGAAGTTCCGGGTGAGAGGAGAGTGGTCAAGAAGTCCGGGTCAAGGCAAGGAGATCTGGCAGCAGGTAAACAAATTAATAGCTGAAGACCACCACAGGAACCATTGGCACAGACAGGACAATCACAGAACAATGAACTGACACATCCCTCATAGTGAGGCAGTGCTTTATACCCTGGTTGATTGGGTAACCTGCCTCAGCTGGACCAGGATAGACAAGTGCAGATTGCACGGAGATCCAAAGACAGGCAATCAGCACATAGTTCAGAACCAGGCTTCGATGGACAGCAAGCAGACTACAAACTGAGGAGTGGCTCAGAGGCAAAGACCTGGGGCAGCAACGGAGAGGTCCTGGGTTCAATTCCACCCAGAGCCACTTGGGGCATGACCACGCCTCGCTGTCTGTTTGGCACGGTAGCGACCGTGACATATTCACAGTAGATGAGGAATACCATAATATAAAACGTAAGCCAGGCCAGGGTCATACACGGAGGATCAGCAGATAAACAAGGGCAGTTCCAGATTTACAAACGTAAGCCAGGTCTGCGTCATACACAAGGAATCAGCAAAAATGGGGAAAGGTGAATAGGATCAGGCTACAGGGCAAGGATGAAAGGGAACAGGAACACAGGAGGGACAGGATCGGGATAGGCTCAGGATCAGGATCAGATACAGGCTCGAGATCAGGTAACAGGCTAACAAGGTCAGGGCGAAAGGATGATACCAAGGCCATGAGAGCAATCATCAGCCGGGTATTTATATGAATGCCTGTAATTAGTCTCAAGTGACACCTGTCTGCTCCACACTGCCGGAAAAACCCTGCTGGTGGACACCAGTACTACAGCCATAGGATCTAACAGTGCCACCAGCAGGTGAATCACTCCACTACAGATCTTGAGGGTTGGAAGACACCCGCTGGTGGACACTGGTACTGTGATTCAAGAGACAAACGGCACCTCCAACGGGCGCCATTTGTCTAACAGTTTGTGTAAAGGGGTCATCGGCTGGAGTCCTGAAGAGCTTAGGCTATCTACTTCTTTGTGAAGAGACTTAGGCCCCGTACACACGACAGAGTTTCTCGGCAGAATTCAGAGAGAAACTCGGTCAGAGCCGGATTCTGCCGAGAAACTCTGTCGTGTGTACACTTTCGGCCCGATGGAGCCGCTGAGGAACTCGTCGAAAAAATAGAGAACATGTTCTCTATTTTCTCGTTGTTCTATGGGAGAACTCGGCCCGCTTCAGGGCTGAACTCGCCGAGGAACTCGATGTGTTTGGCACGTCGAGTTCCTCGGCCGTGTGTACGGGGCCTCATTGTTCTAAAGAACAAGCTTTTGCTCTTTTAGCTGCTTCTACCACAAAGCCAAATCAACAGTCTGCTTTTGAAAGGACTTCTGCTTCCATTCTACAGAAGAAAGTTTACTGTCCTAATCTTGTACATAGGGCCAGATTCACATATAATTACGTTGCTCCTGGGCAGCGTAACGTATGTGATTTACGTTACACCGCCGCAGGTTTACAGCGTAAATGCCTGATTCTCAGAACACTTACCTGTAAACTTGCGGCGGTGTATCGTAAATGCGCTCGGCGCAAGCCTGCCCAATTCAAATGGGGCGGGCACCATTTAAATTACGCGCGTTCCGCGCCGAGCGTACTGCGCATGCTCCGTCGGGTAAATTACCCGACGTGCATTGCGCTAAATGACGTCGCACCGACGTCATTTGCTTAGACGTTAACGTAAATGGCGTCCAGCGCCATTCACGGACGTCTTACGCAAACGACGTTGATTTTTAAATTTCGTCGCGGGAACGACTACCATAACTTAACGTGGCTTAGGACAACTAGGGCTCAGCCCTAATTTTACGCGGCGCAACTCGACGGAAACAACGTACAGTTAGATCGACGGGCTGTTTGGACGTTCGGGGATCGCCGTAAGTATTCATTTGCATATTCTACGCCGACCGCAATGGCCTCGCCACCTAGCGGCCGGCCTAGAATTGCATCCTTAAGATCCGACAGTGTAATTCCATTACACCTGTCGGATCTTAGGGCTAGCTATGCGTAACTGATTCTATGAATCAGTCGCATAGTTAGGACGGGCGGATCACAGAGATACGATGGCGTATCTCTTTGGTGAATCTGGCCCATAGTTCTTTTTGGAGTATCCCACTCAAATTCCCCAACCCTAGCTGCTTTTCTACTGCCCAAGGACAGGGTCTTCTTTATTTTGAATCTCCTTCTAATCAATGTTGCAGATGATGTTCTTGCTTTATAAATGAAATGTAAGAATAACAACTCGTTAACTAATTATCACCGGGACTCTTTAATAGTCACTGGCTTAATGCACTTAGCTTCAATGTACTCATCTTGTGATTCTTCGGAAATTACAGTACGGCCACGACATCTTTTTGAAAAACATCAATTTATGTTGGAAAGCGCAAAACACTTTAAATGGTGAACTATTTGTACTTTGTGGGCTTAGAGACATAAGGGAACTTAAGTAACAGGTTCTATTGATTGCTACCATGACAATACCATGGTGAAGAGAAAGGTGATGCATGCTGTAACCAGGCTCCATCTACTTCTTTTTTATTCTTTGCATGGAACACTTGTTTGTCACATGGATTAGGTCAGAACACCATAGACAAACTACGCTGTCTGGTTATAGAGCAGTATAAGTTATTATTTAACCGCTTGCCGACCGCCGCCTGTACATCTACATCGGCAGAATGGCGAGGCTGTGCAAATTAATGTACCTGTACGCAGGGCCGGATTTGCTCTCACTGCCGCCCCAAGGCCAGGTTCCACAATGCACCCCGTCCCCGCCAACCGAACCAGCCCCCCCTCCCCAAAATCAACGGAGAATGGCAAACGGATAGCAGGGGTGGCACGGTTAGTTAATTGTATAATTTTCGTATTATTTTTAAGATTATTTTTCTTATTCTTTACTTTTTTTAATTTTTTATTTAATTTAATTATTATTTCTTATTTTATTTTTTTATAATTTTTTTTTTACTTAACTTTACAGTATTTCTTTGTCACCTGATAGCAATTGGAGGTGACAGGTTCTCTTTATTGACCCTGTTACCTCCAAAACAGGAGTCCTAGCACTGTGCTAGAACTCCTGTCACGGTTGAGATGGGAAGAGCGCAGCTCACCCCTCTCACTGTGTACATCGGCGGCAGGGACAGAAGACAGACTCGGCAGCCGGGGGGAGAACGGATTCCTGAAGACAGAGCCAGCAGAGAGAGGTATGTGTGTGTGGAGGGAATGGATGGCAGCACACATTTTACAAGTGATTTTGGCGACATTGCAGCAATCACTTGTTAACGAGCAAGCAGATTCCCCCACACTACATTTAGTCCTGCTAGAAAGCAACTTGCCGTCCTTAACTGTATGTCCTGGGCATCAGGGTACTTCATGCCACTGCCGCCCCTTGGTGCCCTGCCACCCCGAGGCCTAGCCTCGTGGCCTTGTGGGAAATCCGGGCCTGCCTGTACGTTACTTTGCCCCTGGTGTGAGTTCCGTGACCGTGTCTGTGGGATCCGTGGATTCGATGTCCGCCGGTGTCCCACGATCGTGTCACGGAGCTGCAGAACGGGGGGATGCCTGTTTAAGCAAGGCATCTCCCTGTTCTGCCTAGTGACAGGACACTGATCGTCTGCTCCCTGTCATAGGGAGCAGACGATCAGTGTCATGTCACAGTAAGCCCCGCCCCCACACAGTTAGAATCACTCCCTAGGACACACTTAACCCCTTCCTCGCCCCCTAGTGGTTAACCCCTTCACTGCCAGTGTCATTTACACAGTAATCAGTGCATTTTTATAGCATACAGATAGACGTATCTGTAGATACGTCGGTGTAAGTCTTTCTGAATCCGGCTATATAACTTTTTTAACTTTTGCGCAAACCAATCAATAAACGCTTATTGCGATTTTTACCAAAAATATGTAGAAGAATGCGTATCGGCCTAAACTGAGGAAAACAAAATATATATATTTTTTGGGGATATTTATTATAGCAAAATTGTCAAAATTGTCACACTTTTTTTGTTTATAACACAAAAAATAAAAGACGCAGAGGTGATCAAATACCAAAACAAAGCTCTATTTGTGGGAAAAAATTTTTGTTTGGGAGCCACGTCGCACGACTGCACAATTGTCAGTTAAAGCGCCGCAGTGCCGAATCGCAAAAAGTGCTCTGGTCTTTGGGCAGCCAAATGGTCCAGGGCTGAAGTGGTTAAACATCCAGCAAAAGTTGCAGATCCAAAAGTGCTAGCACCCAGCTGTTTCATAAAGAAGATTTAGAAGGCCAAGGATGAATGCCGGTGTTTCACTTTTTAGATTAACAAACACGAGATGATACACAGCACAGTCCCCCAACCATAAGCACTAAAGCAATCTGGCATGCAGACCAGAAGAGAAGTAAATGTTCTCCATCCAGGCTTCTCAGATTGACAGATTGATGGGAAAATAAAGCGCCATATTCCCGTGTTGGCAGAATCAGCGTGTTCTGAGTACCCACAAGCCATCTGATGTTTTCCTTCTGGCTCTCGTCATATATGGACAGATGACATCTGACCAGAACGCAAGCAGCATTAGGGAACCCAGGAGTGCAACCTGATGACGTTGTATGTCAACTGTGCACCTGTCCTCTTTATAATAACCCTTTTCTTGCTGAACAGAATTGGTGAAACGGACACATAATTAGAAAAAAAAGAAGGTTGCATGCTAATGAATCTAGCAGTATCTGTTACAATGTAGTCTGCCAATAGGCTGTCAGACCATTCAGTATCCACCATAAGGACTTCATGGGTTATGTTTTTCAACAGTGGTGGTGCTACAGAATATCATTGAACAATAATGTCGTTCTCCCTCAGATTCCCCTACAGCAGGGGTGTCAAACTCTATTTCATTGTGGGCCGCATCAGCATTATGATTGCCCTCAAAAGGGCCGGTTGTATCTGTAAGATTAGATGTCCAGCGCAACCCCTTCCCTTACATTAGATATCAAGAGCCCCCCCACCATCAGGAGTTAAGTCCCCCACTCTCCCGTACATCACAGTGCACCCCCCTTTCCTTATGTTGATGCTGGGAAAAAGCTGGATGCATTGCTTGGAGCTCTCCTGCAGTTGAAGGAGAGGTGCGAGGGCCACATGAAATGGCCTGGAGGGCCGAATTCGGCCCACGGGCCTTGTGTTTGACACCTGTGCCCTACAGTAAAAAAAAAGTTTTTAAAAACAGTTCCCTACCTAGGCACCCTGTCAGCTCATTAATGAACTACTGTAGATAAGCCACATGTAACGACACCCAGAATATGAAAGGGGTTAACTTAGTTTAGGACATACCATACCCGAACACAAAAGCAGCTACCGAACACTCCAATCAGCCGAACATGAAACCCATACGAATAATTCTCCCCCAAGTACGAGACGAGGCTCTGTGTTGAGGGTCAAGCAGGAATCAGTCTTTATTGCAAGGAATCCAAGTCTTATATACAGTAAAAGAGGAGGTGCATATCTCCTGCGCATATTACTCTGAAAATACACCTGTGACCAGAAACCTAATTAAAGCGGTGGTTCACCCAAAATTCTAACATTACATTAAGCTCCATTTCGACATTGACTGTACGCTGATCTTTTTTTTTGCCGTACATACCATTATATCTTTATTCCCCCCCCCCCCCCCGGCTTCCGGGTATGAATCCCGCGGGAGTGGGCGTTCCTATGCACAAGCTAATTGATTGACGTATGACATAAGCTTCCCCGCGGTGAATACGGCCGCGTCTCGAGTTGCCGAAAGAAGCCGGACTGCGAGACGGCTCTATATGGCGCTATAAGGCTCCTGCGCACCGACGTTCGGCTTCTTTCGGCAACTCGTGACTCGGCCGTATGCGCCGGGGGGAAGCTTATGTCATAAGTCAATCAATTAGCCTGTGCATAGGAACGCCCACTCCCGCGGGATTCATACCTAGAAGGCGGGGGAGAAAATAAAGATATAACGGTATGTACGACAAAAAAAAAAAAAAAAGATCTGCGTACAGTCAATGTCGGAATGAAGCTTAATGTAATGTTAGAATTGTTTTTTTGGGTGAACCCCCGCTTTAACATGAACTAATTAGCAATCCTTTAGACAGCCTAAGCATGACCTTTAAGTTCCTAGCCTGGCTGTCTCCTAGCTCCCTAACTACAATACACATTATCATAAATAAACACAGAACTCAACAACAATGGGATGAAATACTCTTAGATCACAGAAAATAGAAGAAATCAACAAAATGGAAGACCTCATCCTAACAAACCAGGACAGGCAGGAGACGTTTGCCAAAACCTGGCGACTTTGGAATATGTTTTCCTACTCCGATGAGGGTCTAGCTCTTAGAGGTGGTAACACCTCAATTTGAATTTCTAGATTTTATCTACGAGAAACCCCCACACTGGGCAATGATGGCGGGTCGTTATAAACCTGTCACCCCCTAATCCGCGCAGTAGACACGTAATCCATGTTCGCGACCCCCCCCCCCCCCCCCAGCCAAACCCCCCCTTTCTCTTTCTTTTTCTTTCTTATCCTTTTTTTTCTGATGTTTCCTCTCTTTTTCTTATCCCTCATTGTTTATATCTACACCTCTCCTTATATCTGCTAGGGCTTAACCGCTCTCTAACTCTTCTTTACTTCTTTGTAGCTATTTTCTTTGTTAGTTGGAAAAGTAAGGGGACTATAGCGACCCGACTCGAATCACGTACACCAGATGGGACATACATACGGTGAGGAGAAAGTAGACTGGGGATGAGTTGATAACTAGCTACCAACAGTTACAACCCAGCTGGTGGTAGACTGGAGGGGCCCATTGACATATGTCCATATAGCTAGATTCAGAGAGAGTTAGGCCGGCGTATCAGTAGATACGCCGACCTAACTCGGAATCTGCGCCGTCCTAAGTTTAAGTGTATTCTCAAACAGAGATACACTTAAACCTATCTAAGATATGACAGCCTGCGCCGTCATATCTTAGGGTGCAATATTTAGGCTGGCCGCTAGGTGCCGCTTCCGTTGAGTTCGGCGTAGAATATGTAAATGACTAGATACGCCTATTCACGAATGTACGTGCGCCCGCCGCAGTAAAGATACGCCGTTTACGTAAGGCGTTTTCAGGCGTAAAGTTAGCCTAGCTGGACTAGTCAATGTTAAGTATGGCCGTCGTTCCTGCGTCGAAATTTGAAAATTTTACGTCGTTTGCGTAAGTCGTCCATGAATAGGGCTGGACGTAATTTACGTTCACGTCGAAACCAATACGTCCTTGCGGCGTACTTTGGAGCAATGCACACTGGGATATGTACACGGACGGTCGTGGGCGCCGTTTGTAAAAAATGTCAATCACGTCAGGTCACCCCCTATTAACATAAAACACGCCCCCTCAGCCTACTTTGTGAATACAGTACTTGCCTCTCTGACTTAAGGCGGTGTAGCGTAAATACGATACGCTACACCGCCTTAAAGTTGCGGCGGCGTCTCTGAATCCAGCTAATAGACACGTAGGGTAATGCTCCTTTGGTTCTTATGCGCTGCAGACTGTGTGCTAATGTGTTTTGTATCCCTTCTGTGTATGTCACTGTGTTTTTTGCGAATGATTGTACTGTCGCGGTGGTCCATGTGGACCCATTTCCCTGTTTATAAATAAAGAAATAAAAAAAAGAAATACTCTTAGATCGCACACTAGTCATATTTACAATAAACACATTTTTATACAGTAGCAGACAACAG
This sequence comes from Rana temporaria, assembly GCF_905171775.1. Classification (NCBI taxonomy): domain Eukaryota; kingdom Metazoa; phylum Chordata; class Amphibia; order Anura; family Ranidae; genus Rana; species Rana temporaria. The sequence continues at coordinate 655,624,340 of NC_053489.1, read as the reverse complement.
ACAGACAGGTGGCTGGAGTTGATGACATCAGCACCTTCTATGAGCCCCGACATTATGAAGCCATCACTATAATATGGCATATACAGGGTTCCCAGAATCTGTGTGTTTTGGGGGGACATGGACTTGAATCCAAAGTAACATTACTTCAAGGTCCCCAGGCATACACCACGCAAAGAGTATTGTTCCCTTAATGGCCCATAATCGGAAGGCAAGAGGCTAGCATTCAGTCCTCTCCAAAAGCCTCTATCCCGGCTAGGTCTGTCACAGTACCCTCTGAAAATTCCTGGTATCCCAGTAGGCCAGTCCAGACCCTGATCCTGGTCAACCAGTGGCTCCTCTCCAACTTCTCCTCTTCCACTCCCATTCAGTGGACAATCTTGAAAGGATTCTGAATGTGTGGACCTATCTAAGCTGGCCAAGAGCAGTCACCCATACATCCTAGAATGTGTTGAAAGGGAACTATTGTGTTTTTTTGTTTTGTTTTTGGGCATAGGACTGTCAAAGACCTAATGAACCATTGGGAACCCAGAGGAGAGGAATGAGGTGGCGCATTTGCAGTCAAATGATGATTGTGGCTAAATTGCGCCAACAGACATGTACAAACATGTAGCACCCCTACAAAATAGGTTGCTAGAATGGTTAGGTATATTTTATCTCTCCTGTAATCGGTGGAGCAGTGTGTGATTGCGTTGGGCTGTTCTGGGTTTTACTGGCTGCAGGTTTGAATTCTACTTCCTACCTTCTAGAGCAGGGGTCTCAAACTCAAATTACCTGAGGGCCACTGGACAAGTTTTTGTATCCCATGGTGGCCGCATGCTAACTTTCAAACTTCAAAAACAACATTAAACTATATACAGTGGTAGTTACTGCTTGCTATCAGCCTCACTGTGCTCATTAAATGCAGCCTCACCAATGCCCATCAAATGCAGTCTTATCAATGCCTACCAAATGCAGCCTCACTGTGCCCATCAAATGCAGCCTTATTGTGCCCACAAAATGCCGAACAAATGTAGCCTCACTCTGCCCATGAAATGCAGCCTTATCAGTGCCCATCAAAGGCGCGCCTCACCAGAGCCCATCAAATGCCGCCTCACTGTGCCCATCAAATGCAGCCTCACTGTGCCAATCAAATGCAGCCTCACCAGTGCCTGGATCACACAGAGCGGCGATCTCTCACTGTGTCAAATAGCTTGGATTTGAATTGCCTGGGCGGCCACTGTAACAAAGTTCCGCCTCCTAGACTGGCTATGATGCCACGTCCCATTGATTCCATTTCCTGGCATTGGATCAATGTGCTGTCTATCACAGGAGCCAGTCAAGGAGGCGGGACTTTGTTACAGTGCCACCAAACAATTCAGACCCAAGCTCGTCCATGACACAGTGGGAGATCCCCGCTGTGCGTTAAGTGCACAAGGAGAGGAGGAGGGAGGGGAGCACTCTGGCACTTCAGCAACCCCCCCTGCCTTAGCTTGTGACGCCTGTGCACCGCCCAGGATCAGCCCTGCACTGCAGCCACAGCTCAAATCGGCCCCGGGGCAGGCGGCCTACCGGGAATTGTCCCGGTAGGCCAGTCCTCCGGGCTGTTTGTAACCGGTCCGTGGGCTGTAAATTGCCTGCGGGTCGATACTTTGAGACCCTTGTTCTAGAGGATTCTAGAATGTAGTGGGCTGAATGAAGCAAATCAACAGCTGAATATGTTTCTTATCTCAGCTAAATTCTTAGGAAGGGTACCCAAATGGTGGCTGGGAGTGAGCATAAATAGTCTGAAGCTTGGGGATGGTGTGTCTTGTCCAGAAGGAGAAGTTGCCTGCCTTAAGGACCGTTGCCCTTCCAGACAGCCCAGCTAAAGTTCTGCATGTGTTCATTGAGCTCCCGGCTGTGGCAGAACCGAGGGGCCTATTTCTTGGGTCGGGCACATGGTTATAAGATTTTTTTTTGTCTTTCTCACTGAGGTTCTACTTATGGAGGCTGGATAGTAGACAGCTCCAAGGACATCGCGAGTACAGATCTGAGTGCTGGTTCCTAGTGACTATATTTTACTGATGATATGTTATCTTTGAGCACTGGACTTGGTGCCTGCTTGTATCAGGACATTTCCTATAGAGTCTTAGTGCTGTTCAACCCTTTGGCTGCTACTAGGACTGTACTAAGAAGCTTTGATATAGTGAAGAGTGTCCTCTGATCATTATACTGTGCTACTTGAGTATGCCACAGCTCCTTGTGCCCTATTCAATTTAATCTGCAATAAGTCTTAGAAAGGCAACCCCTAGACTGTTTACTGAGCCAGAGGAGTCACTTTTGTGGTGTGCATGGGAGAAGAGGACCTGCAACAAATCAGCGACCCTCTCGGGGATGAGCGCTACATTTGGAAGCTCTTCCTTTACATCAGGGCTCGACAAAATTCGGGTGCACGGTCACAATTGCGACAAGAAATTGTGACTTGGCGCCCAGGGAAGCTCAGGCCTGCAGAAGGCCTAAAAGCCACGGCCTCAATTACTGGCCGGCGTGGGCCTGTGTCTCCGTGCACGCCCGCCGATAATTGAGGCCGCGGCTTTGCGGCCTTCTGCAGGCCTAAGCTTCCTTCTGTGATCTGGCGCCATCTTGTGGTGGCCATTGGCATTACAAGTAACACAGCAGTTCTAATGTGTTTTTCACTGTTTTCACTGCCATCTCCTTCCCTCTAATTAGAACCCCCAAACATTATATATTTTTTTTATTCTAACACCCTAGAGAATAAAATGGTGGTCGTTGCAATACTTTCTGTCACACCGTATTTGCACAGCGGTCTTACAAGCGCACTTTTTTGGGGGGAAAAATTATTTTTTTTAGTAAAAAAATACGACAACAGTAAAGTTAGCCCAAATTTTTTTTATATTGTGAAAGATGATGTTACGCCGAGTAAATTAATACCCAACATGTCACGCTTCAAAATTGCGTCCGCTCGTGGAATGGCGACAAACTTTTACCCTTTAAAATCTCCATAGGCGACATTTTAAAAATTCTACAAGTTGCATGTTGTGAGTTACAGAGGAGGTCTAGGGCTAGAATTATTGCTCTCGCTCTACCAATCGCGGCAATACCTCACATGTGTGGTTTGAATACCGTTTACATATGCAGGCGCTTCTCACGTATGCGTTCGCTTCTGCGCGCGAGCTTGGCGGGACAGGGCGCGTTTTCTGGCTCCTAACTTTTTTACCTGGCTCCTAGATTCCAAGCAAATTTGTCAAACCCTGCTTTACATACACTTTTCAGCATACAACCCACCTCGAAGAAAACCTTCATTAAAGTGTTTGTTACCCAAACATTTCATATTTCTGATATGTGCCTGCTGTACCATGTACTTGTATGAGAAAGTAACTTGTTCTCTTTGCATTGTTTCCTTTGTGTGCGAAATCCCTGTTGTTCCTGGCAGTCCCTCTGCTGTCCTATTAAAAACTGACCATGCCAAGCAGGAGAGCACACTGTGGTCAGTTCTCTAGTTATGCTGGGAACTCAACCTGCTCTTCTCCAATGATCAGACTTAGCCTGCTGCATTGCCATTCACTGGGAAGCTCAGTGTACTGTTGTTTCTCCTCCCCAAGCTCTTATGCAGCTGAGAACAGTGGGAATGTAATCACTTATAAAAAAAAAAAAAAAAAAAAGTATTTATCATTTTTTTTATATCTACACACAGATGTTTTGCCTTTCATTTCTATTTTAAACTGAACGGATTGTTTTACATGTTGATCGTTTACAATCACTATTAGCGATCTAACGTGGCAAAGAGGGTAAAAATACAATTAATGAGCAATGCGATATATACAGCATTATTTTCTGTCTTTGTCTCTCTACAAAAGAAAAATAGATGACCATTTAGTAATTGTTTGTTAGTTGATTATTACAGAAGACATCAGAAATATGCTGTTCTTTAACCACTTCCCGACGGCCGTCTATATACGTCTATAGACTATATACGGCCGCAGGGTGGTTCTACTTCTCTGGGACGCCGTCTTTTTACGGCCGCCCCTTTCCTCGTTCCCCGCGCGCGCTCCCGAGCGTGCAGTGGGGAACTTCTGTGCTGGCCGTGTCCCTTAGACACAGCCAATCACAGATCGCCGTGAACGGCCAATCGGAGTGGCCGTTTGGTAAGCGATTTGTGCGGCCAATGAGAGATGATCTCATATGTAAACATATGAGATCATTTCTCATTGCCGGCTCTCACAATGACAGCATTCTGTCAGGGAGATAGGAGACCGATCTGTGTCTCTTGTACATAGGGACACAGATCGGTCACCCCCCCCCCAGTCACCCCCCTCCCCCCACAGTTAGAACACTAATATTAGGGTACACATTTAACCCCTTCCTCACCCCCTAGTGTTAACTCCTTCAATGCCAGTCACATTTATACAGTAATTAGTGCATATTTATAGCACTGATCGCAGTATAAATGTGAATGGTGTCAAAAATGTGTCAAAAGTGTCCGATGTGTCCGCCATAACGTCGCAGTCCCAATAAAAATCGCAGATCGCCGCCATTACTAGTAAAAAAAAATAAGACCCTAAAGTGACCCCCAATCCTGTGGGAAAAAAGTTATTTTTGTACTTACAGTTTTGGTGTCTTGCGCGGCGTCCATCGGCGGCCTGGTCGGGTCCGGCGTCCTTCTGCGGCTTCGGGTGTCCTTCTGCGGCTTCGGTGTCCTTCTGCGGCGGGTCCGGTGTCCTCTTCGGCGGGTCCGGTGTCCTCTTCGGCGGGTCCGGTGTCCTCTTCGGCGGGTCCGGTGTCTTCTTCGGCGGGTCCGGCGTCCTTCTGCGGCGTCCTCGCGGCGTCCTCCCCGCTCGTTTCCCGCGCCGAGTTTTGAATACTGCGCCAGCATATACCGAGCGCAGTACACTCGGGCAGGCTCGGCAACTGTTGCGCTCACGTCCTGTACGTCCAGGACGTGACCGCGGAAGAAGCTGAGACTGGCCGAATATAAGCGAGTGTACTGCGCTCGGTATATGTCGGCGCAGTATTCAAAACTCGGCGCAGGAAAGCGGGTATCGGCGTATATCGGGCACCCACGATTTTGCCCTGATTTTCAGGGCAAAAAAGTGCGCGATATACGCCGATAAATACGGTAATTATGTCCCCTATTTTGTAGGCGCTATAACTTTTGCGCAAACCATTCGCTTATTGCGATTTTTTTTTTTTACCAAAAATATGTAGAAGAATACGTATCGACCTAAACTGAGAAAAAAAAATGTTTTTAAAAAAAAATTGGGCTATTTATTATAGCAACAAGTAAAAAATATTGTATTTTTTTTTAAATTGTCGTTCTTTTTTGTTTATAGCGCAAAAAATAAAAACCGCAGAGGTGATCAAATACCACCAAAAGAAAGCTCTATTTGTGGGGGAAAAAGGACGTCAATCTTGTTTGGGAGCCACGTCGCACGACCACGCAATTGTCAGTTAAAGCGACGCAGTGCCGGAAGCTGAAATTTCACCTGGGCAGGAGGGGGGGTATATGTGCCCAGTAAGGAAGTGGTTAATATTCTTTATTTTGATGTTCTATAGAAAAACAAAATCCCCCTGAGGAATGCATTGGGGTTTCCTTCTGTACATCAAACCACATTGAAGTTGACCTATGCAAGATTGTATACCATATGTACATCTATCCCAATATCTTTGCATGTATTTCGCTGTGTTTTGTAATTACCAGAGCTCATAAATTCATGAATTTACATATATTTTTTTATCTTCTCATGTGCGATGCGCCACTTTTTCTATAAATAAAACCAATATCTTTTATCCCAAATTGATCCATTTATTTTTTGCTGCTAAAAAGTCCCATGGGGAAATGTTTCTCCATTGTTTACGTTTACAATCACTTGCTTAAGTAGTCATTCAGTGACTCCTTAGCAATCAGCAATTATTAAGACAATAAATATTTTATTTGGCGGAGATCTGAGGGCCTGAGGAAGCGGGTTATCCTGCAAAATGCATTAACCTACATCTAATGGTCTCCAGGGACCCCACAATTCAAGTCCCTGTATAATCTACAATCTAACTAGCGTGAAACATATATGTTTTAAAAGGGATTGGATAAAAAACATACAAATAAAGATGAATTATTGTTTGAAATGATGTTTATCTTTTGTGTATAAAACCATTGGAGATACATTTAACCCCTTCCATACCGGGCATTTTCACCCCCTTCCTGCCTAGACAAATTTTTTGTTTTCAGCGCTGTTGCACTTTGAATGACAATTGCGCGGTCATGCAACACTGTACCCAAATGAAATCTTTATGTTTTTCCCCCCACAAATAGAGCTTTCTTTTGGTGGTATTTGATCATCGCTGCAGTTTTTATTTTTGTGCGCTATAAACAATAGAAGAGCGACAATTTAAAAAAAAACACAATGGCCCGGATTCACAGACATCGGCGCATATTTATGCCGCCGTAGCGTATCTCTTTTACGCCGGCGCAGCGCACAGAGGCAAGCACTGGATTCACAAAGCACTCGCTCCCACTTGCTGTTAAAGATACGCTGGCTTTCCTCGGCGTAAGCCAGCGTAGGTGGAAGTGGGCGTGAGCCATGCTAATGAGGCGTGACCCCATGCAAATGATGGGCTAAGCGTCATAGAAGTACTTAAAATTAACGGCTCATGCGCCGTCCCGTGGCCGAATCCCTGTGCTCAGAATCACGTCGGAACTACTCGCTAAGATACGTCGAATCACTGCCTACGACGTGAATGTAACCTACAGTACGCCTAGTCATATTCACGTACTACTACGTAAACGACATAAAATACTACGGCTTGTGTTCCCTGGTCCATACCTTTGCACAAGTTGCGCCTCCTATATGGGGAATAACTTTACGCCGGACGTACGACTTACGCAAACCGTGTATATGATGCGCCGGGCGCAACTACGTTTGTGAATCTGCGTATCTCCCTCATTTGCATATGTGCATAGTAAATCTATGGGAGCCGCAAATGCGCCCGGCGTAAAAATATGCGCCCGGCGTAAATATGCGCCCACGATACGACGGTGTAGGCAAGTTACGTTGGTCGTATTAAGCCTATTTTCAGGCGTATCTCAGTTTGTGGGCACGGCGCACAGATACGACGGCGCATAGTTACACTTACACGGCGTATCTCGAGATACGTCGGCGTAAGTGCTTTGTGAATCCGGGCCAATATTTTTAAATTTTTGATTTAATAAATATCACAATTAAAAAAAAAAAAAAAAATGTCCTCAGTTTAGACCGATACGTATTCTACATATTTTTGGTAAAAAAAATTGCAATACTCGTATATTGATTGGTTTGCGCAAAAGTTATAGCGTCTACAGAATAGGGGATAGATTTCTAGGCATTTTTATTTATTCTTTTTTTTTTTTTACTAGTAATGGCGGCGATCTGCGATTTTAGTGTGACCGTGACATTGCGGTGGACACATGGGACACTTTTAAACCCGTTTATGGGACCATTCACATTTATACAGCGATTAGTGCTATAAAAATGCACTGATTACTGTGTAAATGTGACTGGCAGGGAAGGGGTTAACACTAGGGGGCGCTGAAGGGGTTAATATGTTCCCTGGGAGTGATTTCTAACTGTAGGGGGAGGGGAACTCACAAGGGGAGGAGACCGATCTGTGTTCCTCTGTTCTGGGAACACACATCGGTCTCCTCACCTCTGACAGGAGGTGGATCTGTGTGTTTACACACACAGATCCACACTCCTGCCGTGATTACCGGCAATCGCGGGTGCCCGGCGGACATTGCGACTGCCAGGGTCACGAGCGGCGTGCGCGCCCTAGATCGCCGGGAAGAAAGGACGTCATATGACGTCCACCCGGATCGAGAGAGGGTTCCTGCCGGCGTCATTTCATAATGGCCCGGTAAGGAAGAGGTTAAAGACCCTCTTCATATATGAAATATTTTGGTCCTGAAGGAATGAAAGTGTCACAGGGTTCAGGAAATCTGTCCTAAAAATTAAAGGGGTCTCCGGCTGACTGGTACTTCCATCCAGTTGGCTTCATGATGCTTCCAACACACAGACACTAGGCGATGCATAGTCACCTTTTAGTACAGCATTGTCAGGGAGGCCACCCTGGGGCCATCTGCACCCCTGCCCAACGTATGGCATGGCCCTATTGGTGGGCGCAGCCTATTGCAGTGGAGGGTGTCCGTAGAGCAGAGATTTGTGTCAGTAGGGCAGTGGAGGGTGTCAGTAGTTTTTTTTTTTTTTTTACAGTATTATTTATTTATTTACAATTGTTGTAGGAGTGCCATTGGGAGGCTTTGGTGAAATATCAAGGGTCTAAACAGAGAGAAAGGGACTGAGCACAGAGCTTCTCCGGTCCCTTTGCACTGGACAGTGAATGAATGGGAAGTGCTCTGTGCTGAGCAGCTTCCTGTTACTATGCTTCACTTAAGAATGAACACAGGAGCGACCAGTACAGATCACTCACTGTGCTCGTTCATTCATCCATCCTGAACACCTATTCAAATAAAAGCACCTTAAAAACCTAATTCAGCACAACCAAGTCGGTTGCCTTCCTGTCAGGTATGTTGTAAATTACTGGATTCTGCATTAATAATATTTCTGTTCTCTGCAAACAGAGTCTCTGTAATTATTGCTGCTGCGTAACGCTGCACTTCTCCACACCACTGCATCCCCCCTAACAGCATGGTACTTGGTGACCAGCCGCGCATGCACCCAGTGCTGTCACATGGGGCAGGGACAGGGGCGGACTGACAACTCATGAGGCCCCCGGGCAATAGGAGATTATGGGGCCCCCGGGCAATAGGAGATTATGGGGCCCCCAGGCAATAGGAGATTATGGGACCCCTAGGCAATAGGAGATTATGGGACCCCTAGGCAATAGGAGATTATGGGGCCCCCAAGCAATAGGAGATTATGGGGCCCCCGGGCAATAGGAGATTATGGGGCCCCCAGGCAATAGGAGATTATGGGACCCCTAGGCAATAGGAGATTATGGGACCCCTAGGCAATAGGAGATTATGGGGCCCCCAAGCAATAGGAGATTATGGGGCCCCCAGGCAATAGATTATGGGGCCACAAAGTATACACACACACACATACAGTATACATACACAGTATACACACACACACATACAGTATACATACACAGTATACACACACACACACACATACAGTATACATACACAGTATACACACACACACACACATACAGTATACATACACAGTATACACACACACACACACATACAGTATACATACACAGTATACACACACATACAGTATACATACACAGTATACACACATACAGTATACATACACAGTATACACACATACAGTATACATACACAGTATACACACACACATACAGTATACATACACAGTATACACACACACATACAGTATACATACACAGTATACACACACACATACAGTATACATACACAGTATACACACACACATACAGTATACATACACAGTATACAGACACACACATACACACAATATACACACAGTATACACACACACATACACACACTGAAAAGGTACTGGAGAGGCGGGGCAGCTATAATTTTGGTATATTTTTAAAAACACAGATTTTTACATACTGTCCCTGGTTTTACTGAGGCTGGCAACCCTGATGGGGCCCCCTAGTGGCATGGGGCCCTCGGGCAGTGCCCAAGAGCCTGAATGGTCAGTCCGCCCCTGGGCAGGGAATTGGTCCCAACCCTTCTGTAAGATTCAGGCCATGACTTGGAGCTTCGAAAGGTCTTCTTCTCTTCATTTCCAACAACCAAACAGAAAGCTGAGGGAGCAAAGTGAAGTTTATTTGCAGCTGGTGGGAACGGCATTAAAGTGAACCTGTTGCTTTGCCCTATAAGGACAAACAGGTTGACTTTAGGGCTAGGTTCACTCCCTTGCATTGCTGTTTTCGTGCATTGTGTAACCCAGCGTTTTTCAACCAAGGTTCCTCCAGGGGTTGTTAGCAGTTCCATGAAAAATTAGCAATTTCTGCCTCTCACATTCCCGCTGACACCATTGATCTTTTTACTTATCTGTAAGGCCCCATACTCACGACCAAACATGTCTGCTGAAACTGGCCCGCAGGCCAGTTTCAGCAGACATGTTTGGTCGTGTGTGGGCGCGAGCGGGCCGAATTCCAGCAAACATTTGCCCGCCGGGCCTTTTCCCAGCAGACAAATATTCCTGGACTTGTTTTAAAACAGTCCGCTGGAATTCTGCCCGCTCGGACATGTACGGTCGTCAGTACAGACCTACCGTACATGTCCAGGCGCCCGCCGTCCCTCGCATGCGTCGAATGACTTCGACGCATGCGTGGAAGCATTTTAAAGGCGGGCCGCCCACGTCGCCGCGTCATTGTCGCGGCGACACCGCGTCATCGACGCGGCGACACCACGGACACGCCCCGCGTATTGTTTACGCGCGGACTTCTGTACGATGGTGTGTACAACCATCGTACAGAAGCCCTCTGGCAGACATGTATGGTGAAAACGGTCCGACGGACCGCTTTCACCATACATGTTTGTCCGTGTGTACCCGGCCTAAGGAGCATTCTTCCCAATGACCATCACACTAATGTACCATGAGTTGTAGATATAGGGCCAGATTCAGAAACAACTTACGACGGTGTATCTCCAGATACGCCGTTGTAAGTCTGAGTGTGTACCGTCGTATCTTGGCGCCTGATTCAAAGAGTCAGATACGCCTCACGGTTGCCAACATATGAGCGGCGTAAGTCTCCTACGCCGTCGTATCTTGGGTGCATATTTACGCTGGCCGCTAGGTGGCGCTTCCGTTGATTTCCGCGTTGAATATGCAAATGACCTAGATACGCCGATTCACAAACGTAGTTCCGTCCGGCGCATCTATATATGCCGTTTACGTAAGGCGTTGGTCCGGCGTAACTTTACCTCTCATAAAGCAGGGGTAAGTCATGTTAGGTATGGACGTCGGAAACGTCGGAACAGTGTCGTATTTTACATCTACATCGTTTACGTAAGTCGTCCGTGAATGGGGATGGGCGTAGGTTACGTAAACATTGAGCCGGCGTAATTTACGGAGTGATACTGAGCATGCGCGCGCATGTGCCGTTCGTAAAGCGCGTCATTTACGTGGGGTCACGAATCACTTACATACAACGCGCCCACTACCAGCCTAGTTTGAATTAGGCAGGCTTACGCCGGCCCATTTACACTACAACGCCGTAACTTAGAATGCAAGTTCTTTCTGAATACGGGACCTGCCGCTCTAAGTTACGACGGCGTTGTGTATCTGAGATACGCTACGCCCGCCTAAAGATAGGCGATTCTTTCTTAATCTGGCCCATAATCTTTATCAGGGGCCCCCCTGAGACTGGAATGTTATTTCAAGGCTCCTCTGTGTTGAAAAGGTTGAGAAAGGCTGATGTAACCTGTTTTTCAGTGCACATTGATGCATGTTATGTGTATGTGCTACTGCACGTCTTTAATGCATTTTCACATGCTTTCATACACCATGCATTTTAAATTTTTAAGCTTTTTACTAGGGGCTTAACGCATCATGCCTGTGTTTTCATGGATTACCATTGACTCCTTTGATCCTCAAAACATATGAAAGCAGACAATAAAATGGTCCATAGTTATATTCAAAAGTTCACCGATGTGATCAGATTCCATCTACAGTGTAACATTGCCTTAGATCAGTGGTCTCCAAACTGCTTGCAGGTTGTATGTGGCCATTTACTTTCCATTATCCGGCGCTTGTGGCACTGTTCCTCCCTTTTATACAAGGCATTGTTTTATGTTCCATTGACACCAGCAGTGGGGCACTATATATCCCACTAATTGCAATAATGGGGCATTACTCTTTCCACTGACACCAACAACAGGGCATAATTTCTTCCGACTGATACTGTATAAAAGATGGGGAATTATTCCTTCCAAAAACAACAATGGAGCGCTTATCCTCCAGCTAATACCAAGGGGGCACTATTCCTCCTCCTACTGCCCACGTGTCATTGTTTTTATGTCCACTGACCACCCGAGGCGCTGTTTCCTCCTACTGATCCTGGAGCATTTTCTACTCCCACTAGCCTCAGTCTGGCCAAGTAAAATCTGAAGGACACTTGAACTGCCCTTTTGTTTTGAAAGTAAGTTTGGTGACCCTTGCCATAGATGGTAGACTCAATAGTAATCCTTATCACTTCAAGCACTTCTTACTCCTTGATCCTCCGTCAGGTGCCCATCTCGAGAGCATGTCCCTTTCACGGAACCCCATCACACACTCCGATTGAGTGCTTCCGTCAGTACACTGTTTCCTCCACTCTGGACCTTCAGATATCAGATATTACAGCCACATATTGTAACCAAGAACCAGACGAGACTAGTTTTCAGTTACAAAACTGAAGCATGGAATGTTTTATTGGACAACGATACAGGCATTTTATACACTTGATATTACTCTAACAATACAAACTATAACCAGAAACATAAATAACATAAGCTAATTAAAGCGGTGGTTCTGCGGGAATACGATTTTTTTTTTAAATATTATTCTTCCGCTGTTAATATAACTAATGTTGTACTCACCAGTCCTGTATATACAGCCGCGATCATTCCGATTTCCCGAAAAAGGATACTTTATAAAACCGATCGATGGACGTTTCCATCTTGTTTGTGGGCACTCCTGAAGCCCACCACTGTTTATTTCCGGGATGCGGTGAATGCTGGGGCTCTATCCCGCGCATGTGCAGTGTGCAGTGTGCTGTCTGCCCCTGTGTCAGTGCCCGCAACCCCCCTCCTCCCTCCTGCTGCTCTCATATTACAGTTTTTCTCCATTGTTTTGGCTCATTTCTTGAAACAGAAATGACATTCTCAAAACAACATGGACAAATCTCCAAACCACTTCGCAATTGTTCACAACTGAATGGCATTTCTCATTCATTTCATCAAATTGCAAATGTCTCAGTACATGTCTCACTGTCTCAGTACATTTCTCAAATGATTTAGTACAAGTAGCCTACATTTAGCACAATTTCCAATTGAATAGATCTTGTTGATCTAAACTAATTGTCATTTCTCCAGTCTAATGGTCGTTCTCTCCAAAACGTGTCAGCGTCATTTCATTGTTTAAGTCATCACATGCACAATAGTCTGTTCAATTGTCAAAAATATTCAGGAACATAATACCATGAATACCATATATGAATCTCTTGGAACATTTGATAAAATTATTACAGCAATTGACAGTCGGGTGCAACTAGAACTTGACTAACAAAGGAGGAGTTGGAGTTGGTCTCAGATGACCAATCAAACAGTATGTTTAGTTACTGTACCTGACAGGTGCTGTCCATGATTGTGAATGCTGCCAAACATGTATATATAGAGCTTGACCATGCAGGACCAGTACAATTTCTGATCATGGTGTCACCTGGCCAAGTAAATGAACAATGGCAACTGTCTGCTCGAGGAAGAAGAAGAGGAGGAGGAGTAAGGGTGCATGGTGGTGGAATAGGGGGAAGAGGCTGAGGAGCACGAAGACACCATGCTGTCCCTGATGAAATTCGGGCCACAATTATAGACCATGTCATCAACCATGGCCTCACAATCAATGATGGAATTATATAATGTATAGGACAGGACACTGTGCATAGAGCAACAAATATGTTTATTTATTTACATATTCATTTAGTGTGTGTGATAGGCCTACAGTATAACAGTATCTTACCTCAGTGGGATGTTACGTATGATACTAACAATGACAAGAAAAATATTGTAGATGTAGCGCCTGTGTACTTCCAAGTACCGGTGCTATTACTGTAAAAGTTAAGGGATAATCAAAGTGTAGTTGACTCTGATTCTGATTGCAATTTTACAAAGGGTCTCTGTTTCAGCTGGACTGTGCTGCGGGTCCATTCTGTGGTTGCTGGGGTGTCATACCACCCCGGGGCGACAGTGGAGTCCAGGCTGGGGTGCCTCTTGCCAGCAGCCAATCGGGAGGGAGTTTCTCTCGTGGGGCATGCTGGGGGAGGGTACTTCTGGAGCAGACGCCATTGAGGCGGAGTTCTTTTCCTGAGGTGGCACCCACCTTTAGGGTGACCACACATCACGCCCCCCCGGCGAGATGGCCTACCAGACAGGGGTGCGCGTTCCACACGGTGTTCCTGGTTGCGGGACCATGTTGGCCCGGAACATTTAAAGCTGTGGCGGGGCCCCAGTATTCGACTGGGTCCCCAATTCTGAGAAGAACATGGACCCCAGGTTTGGAACCACTGGAATACTGGCCAGTAGTAATTTTTCCTTGGCAGTATGAGCGCAATGTGTGATGTCAAACCTTGGAGGCGACTCTTACCCTAAAATCTTTTCCTTTTTTTTTCAGTTTTATACACAATTGTATTCAATTAGCTAGACCAAAACTGTACAGTAACCATTGTCAATGAAGGACTGGGCTAAGACTGAAAGGTGGACATGAGGGATATTTCAATGGTCCTCTGCCATAGAGACAAAACATTTAAACATTTTGACTTGCGGTGCTTACACAATGCCAAAGGGATGAAGCATTTTGGGGGAAGTGACTATTTGAATGAGAAAGAAATTTAGTTTTGACACATGAGTGAACTGTTTTGGGAAAGATATGAACTTCTGAAGGTGAACCATGGTGTTGTGCTGAACCATCCAGGTTATTTTGACAAATGTACCAAGAGAGCTGAGAACGTCAGGTCTGTATCAAGAAATGAGCCAAAGCAATTGAGAAGAATATTTGCCATTTTGGGGGCACTGACTCTTTATATGGGAAATTAATATGGTTTTGAAGCATGAGTGAACAGTTTTGGGAGAGATATGAGCTTTTGCACGTGAGTTATAGTGTTGTGCTTAACTGTAAGACTGTTTTGCCAAATGATCTTAGAGTTTTGAGAATTTAATTTCTGTTTCAAGAAATGAGCCAAACCAATAGAGAAAAACTGTAAACTATGAGAGATTGCTCCCCAGTGTGCAGTGGAGATTTCGTTGCCGCCCGCTTGCCGAGTCACATGACCGGCGAGATATCGCGGGATTAAAGCAACAGCGCGTCTCTTGGGACTGTCATGAGACACAGCGCTGGTCCGGGAAAAGGAACATACACGCCCACTCCCGCGGGGGATTTTGATTGACAGCACAGAGACGACAGCATTAAAAAGGTAAGGATCGAGATAAAAAAAAAAACACAACGGATTATTTACTGTCTATTACTAGCAGTTTGATTGAGCAAAAGTGACAATTTAGGGTGAACTACCGCTTTAACTAGTAATTTAACCAGCCTAGATGACTCAGAGGTTGTCTCCTAACACATATTACAATACACATTATCATAAGTATAAACACAAGACAACTTCACACAATAGCAGGAGATCACCAGAGGCAGACTATCCATCTGCTACATTGTACAGAGTCCAAAGTGATCAGCTCTTTCAATTAACATGTATAGTTCAGAATCAAATAAACCAGGAATAGTCTTTGTATATTTCCAGCCTTTCCAGGGAGATATTGTGGATAAATGTTACTGTTCCATCTGAAATAATCGAAACCACATTCTCAATGTCCATTAGTAGCTGTCCATAATTTTCTCAGTCACCCTGTGCCCCCAATAGACACAGCGCGACTTATATATAAGAGGGGCCTGGGGACCTGAAATAATGGTTTCCCAACCTCCCCAAGGGATTTGGGATTCCAGGGGGCCCCCCACCCAAAGCGACTCCCGTCACAGTCCCCACTCCACAAGCTAACTGTGTAAAGCAGGGGTCTCCAAACTGCGGCCCGAGGGCCGGATGTGGCCCTTTGCTATCCTTTTTGCGGCCCTTGGGGCAGTATTACTCCCAACCATATGAGGCACTATTCCTCCCAATGACACCAACAATGGGGCACTATTTCTTCCACTAATAGCAATGATGGAGCACTATTCCTCCTCCAACTGCCAACCAACACTGGGGGCCATGTTAATGCTCACTGATGCTCGGCCCTGGGGCATTTTCTATCCCCATTGGTCAGAATCTGGCCCCCCTGAAGTCCGAAAGACAGTAAACTGGCCCTTTGCTTGAAAAGTATGGAGACCCCTGGTGTAAAGGGAATAAACCAGCCACTCACTGATGATGTCACCAATGTTAAAAACAAGAAAGAAAGAGATGAATGGAGAGGGAGAGAAAGAAAGAGAGAAGGAAAAAAAGAGGGAGGGAGAGAGTAAAAAAAAAGAAAAAGAGAGAAAAAGGGATGGAGGGAGAAAGAGGGATGGATGGAGGGAGGCAGAGAGAAAGAAAGAAAGAAAGAAAGGATGGAGGGTGAGAGAGAGAGAGAGAACGCGAGACAGCTCTCTGGGTTCCATGTGAAGTGACTGCCCCTTCTGTCTACTAAATACAGGTTTGGACATAACACACTTTTAGGTAGATTCAGGTACGTTGCCGCAACTTTAAGGCGGTGTAGCTTAAGGCATTTAAGCTACGCCGCCGTAAGTTAGCGAGGCAAGTACATGATTCACAATGTACTTGCCTGCTAAGTTACGGCGGCGTAGCCTAAAGCAGGCGGGTGGGCGTAAGGGCGCCTAATTCAAATGTGTGTTAGGGGGCGTGTTTTATGTTAACTGCTTGCCGACCGCGCACCACAGTTCTACGTCGGCAAGATGGCTCTCCTGGGCGAGAGCATGTCACTCTACGTCGGCTCTTTCAGCCGCCACTAGGGGCGCGATCGCCGCCGGGCACACGCGATCGCTCGTTACAGTGTGTAAACACACAGCTCCCGGTCCTGTCAGGGGGGGAAATGCTGATCTTCGGTTCATACAATGTATGAACCGAGGATCAGTGTTTCCCCTAGTGAGGCCACCCCCCCCCCCCACAGTAAGAACACCACACCCAGGGAACATACTTAACCCCTTCCCCGCCCCCTAGTGTTAACCCCTTCACTGCCAGTGGCATTTTTATAGTAATCCAATGCATTTTTATAGCACTGATCGCTATAAAAATGCCAATGGTCCCAAAAATGTGTCAAAAGTGTCCGAAGTGTCCGCCATAATGTCGCAATACCGAAAAAAAAATCGCTGATCGCCGCCATTACTAGTAAAAAAAATATAATAAAAATGACATAAAAATACCCCCTATTTTGTAAACGCTATAACTTTTGCGCAAACCAATCAATAAACGCTTATCGCGATTTTTTTTTACGAAAAATAGGTAGAAGAATACGTATCGGCCTAAACTGAGGAAAAAATATGTTTTTTTATATATTTTTGGGGGATATTTATTATGGCAAAAAGTAAAAAATATTCATTTTTTTTCAAAATTGTCGCTCTATTTTTGTTTATAGCGCAAAAAAAAAAAACCGCAGAGGTGATCAAATACCACCAAAAGCAAGCTCTATTTGTGGGAAAAAAGGATGTAAATTTTGTTTGGGAGCCACGTCGCACGACTGCACAATTGTCTGTTTAAGCGACACAATCCCGAATCGCAAAAAGTACTCTGGTCTTTGGGCAGCAATATGGTCCGGGGGGTAAGTGGTTAATGGAGCTTGACCTTACGTTTTTGACGTTTTTTTTTTTTAACTGCGCATGCGCCGGGCGCCTACATTTCCCATTGTGCATTGCGGCTAAGTACGCCGCACGGGCCTATTGATTTCGACGTGGACGTAAACTACGTAAATCCCTATTCGCGGACGACTTACGCAAACGACGTAAAAATTTCGAACGGCGGCCATAATTAACATTGGCTAGGCCAACTTGGGCCTAGCTCTAACTTTAGGCGGCCTATCTATTACGTAAACAGGTAAATCTACTGCAGCGGCCGGGCGTACGTTCGTGAATCGGCGTATCTACTGATTTGCATATTCTACGCCGACCGCAATGGAAGCGCCACCTGGCGGCCAGCCTCAATATTGCAACCTAAGATAAGACGACGCAAGCCGTCGTATCTTAGATATGTTTAAGCGTATCTCTGTTTGAGAATACACTGAGAATAGGTCGGTGTAGATTCTGAGTTAGGTCGGCTTATCTGTAGATAAGCCGGCCTAACTCTTTCTGAATCTACCTATATGTTCGTCCTCAGCTCAATCACTTGCAGCTTCTTTCCACAGCAGCTCCATGCCACAACACGGGGAGTAACGAACAGTGCACCCATTGGCTGGGACACTGTGCAGCCTGCCTCCTGCTACCTCCTCAGCCAGTAGCTGACTGCAGTTTTTTCTTACATCCCTCCCTCTCCCTCCATAACCCAGTCCAGACTCCCAGCCCACCCAGCTTACTACGTGGGCAGGCTGGGACGACACCTTTTTGCCAATAATCTGACCATGCTCATAACGCACACTACACCGGGTGCTGGTGGAGTGGTGCGGCTTTTTTATGGGGGTCAGACCCCCCCTGGCCCACTCTGTCCCTGACCGGGACAAAGCATATTTCCCGGGATTCTGCCCGGGACAGCCTCAGACTGGGACATGGGTCTGAATTCTGTGAATGTCCCGGGCAATTCAGGGCTTTTGGCAACTATGCCTTAGATGGCAAATCTGTTTTAGTGTATTTCAAACCACGCATTAAAATGCGGTTGTGAGAATGGGGCCTGAGGCTGGCTGTACATCAATGTACATTATGGCATGCTTTGACATACATAATAAAGTGCAATGCGTGGTAATGACCGTTGCCACACATTTAGCTAGATTCACAAGGAGTTAAGCCGGCGTATCAGTAAATACGCCGTCGTAACTCTGAATCTAAGCTGTTGTACATTTAAGTGTATTCTCAAATTGAGATACACTTAAATGTAGCTAAGATACGACTGCCTGCGCCGTCGTATCTCAGCTGTCTAGTTCCGCCAGCCGCTAGGAGCGTGAACGCTGATTTACGCCTAGAATGCGTAAATCAGCGAGATACGCCGATTCACAAACGTACGCTTGCCCGTCGCAGTAAAGATACGCCGTTTACGTAAGGCATTTTCCGGCGTAAAGTTAGTCGAACAAAAAGCTGGCCTAGCCAATGTTAAGTATGGACGTCGTTCCCACGTCGAATTTTGAAACTTTTACGTCGTTTGCGTAAGTCGTCCGTGAATGGGGCTGGACGTAATTTACGTTCACGTCTAAACCAATACATCCTTGCGGCGTACTTTGGAGCAATGCACACTGGGATATGTCCACGGACGGCTCATGCGCCGTTCTTTAAAAACGTCAATCACGTCGGGTCACGAGTCATTAACATAAAACACGCCCCCCTGTTCCTCATTTGAATTAGGCGTGCTTAGGCCGGCCTATTTACGCTACGCCGCCGTAACTTAGGAGGCAAGTGCTTTGGGCCAGATTCAGAGACATTTGCGGCGGCGTAACGTATCGCATTTACGTTACACCGCCGCAAGTTTTACGGGCAAGTGCTTGATTCACAAAGCACTTGCCTGTAAATTTGCGGCGGCGTAGCGTTAATCCCTCCGGCGCAAGCCTGCCTAATTCAAATGATCAGGTTGGGGGCGTGGATCATTTAAATTAGGCGCGTTCCCGCGCCAAACGTACTGCACATGCTCCGTTTTGAAATTTCCCGCCGTGCTTTGCGCGAAATGACGTCGCACCGATGTCATTTTTTGAATGTAGACGTGAGTTACGTCCTTTCCTATTCACGGACGACTTACGCAAAAAAAATTAAAAATTTGACGCGGGAACGACGGCCATACTTTAACATGGCACATCTATCTATACGCCACGAAATGGCAGCTTTAACTATACGCCGGGAAAAGCCGACTAGCGACGACGTAAGAGAATGCGACGGCCGCGCGTACCTTCGTGAATCGCCGGAAAAAGCTAATTAGCATACCCGACGCGGAAAACGACGCAAACTCCACCCAGCGGGCGCCAAAGTATTACACCTACGATCCGAAGGCGTACGAAGCCGTACGCCTGTCGGATCGAAGCCAAAAGCCGTCGTATCTTGGTTTGAGGATTCAAACTAAAGATACGACGCGGCAAATTTGAAAGTACGCCGGAGTATCAGTAGATACTCCGGCGTACTTCTTCTGTGAATCTGGCCCTTTGTGAATACAGCACTTGCCTCTCTGACTTACGGCGGCATAGCGTATATGCGATACGCTACGCCGGCTCAAAGTTAAGCCAGTCTTTCTGAATCTGGCTAATTGACATGCATTTTGATGCGCTTCCATTGATTTCAACAGAAAATGCATCAAGCCATAGATCCAGCCCTATTATAGATTACCTGGAGCAAACAATTTTTTATGATTTCTACATCAATCTTACTGCATGAAATCCATTGCCTTTAAGCCGTGGTACATCGGGGGCCCCCATTGTACATTTAGAAATAATAACATTTAGAACATATTAAAGCTGCGAACATTCTGTGCGTTATTATTTGACGCGTAGAATAAAATCTAATGAGGAACTAATTTGCACATTCTCTGAAAGCTGAAAGGAAGTCAGTGCGGAGGCAAGCGAGGAGGAAAAAAAAAAACTAAAATGGAAATGTGAATTGTCAGCATTGAACGCCGAGCTCGGGAGAAGCATAATTCTGTATTCATGCCTGGTGTCTAACATGCCGTGTGCTGAGAAATTAATTTCAATATAATTGTACATCTGTGTGTATTCAGCACGGCACAGATCAACAGATACGGGGGAAGAAAAGGAAAATGATAATTATCGCCTCTTCTCTCTGCAAGTCACAGACTTATATATTATACTTTCCATAAGTGAAAAGCCGCTTTATAGAATCAGAAAGGCGTTCATTGGGAAGTCGCCTGTCCATGCAGATTATTCTGCTGCTGATTGTGAGTCATATTAAATAATATCTCTTTCACGGTTTATTAGGCCACATTTTAGAAAAAAAAACAGCAATGCTGAGATGTCACCGGGTGCGTCCTCCTCAGTAATACACATTGCGCTATTGTGTAAGCGCCTGAGCGTTTAGCCCTGCTGCATGAGGCTCCAGGGTTTAGTTGCGATCAGAGGGCACAGGTGTACTGTCCACAGGGGCAGACTGACAACTCATGGGGCCCCCGGGCAATAGAAGATTATGGGGCCCCGGGCTTACAGATGGCCACCACGCCAGGAGGCTGTGCAGAGGCGGGGCAACTAAAATCTCGGGATTTTCACATCAAAAGCATGTCGGTTTCGGACATATCAGGGACAGATCTAAAAAAAAAAAACATAGATTTTTACATACTGTCCCTGGTTTTACTGAGCCTGGCAACCCTGATGGGGCCCCCTAGTGGCATTGGGCCCTCGGGCAGTGCTCGAGTGACTCAATGGTAAGTCCGCCCCTGACTGTCCAGCCTGGCTGCCATCAGCTGGCCAAACTCTATGAAAGACTGACAGCTGCTGTGGCTGGACGGGGCTGCATGGTACACCTAGCAGTATTAACCACTTCAGCCCCGGAATATTTGCCCCCTTAAAGTGGATTTTAACCCAGGGGTTAAATGTGTTACCTAGGGAGTGTTCCCTACTGTGGGGGGAGCGGACTGCCTGGGGGAGGAAACAGATCGTTGTTCCTAAACATTAGGAACAACTGATCTGTCTCCTCACCCCTGACATAACAGGGATCTGTCGATTTACATCGACAGACCTAAGTTTTGTCTCCCTCAGGAGCGCCCTGGTGGACATCGCGACCACCAGGCACGCACATCGGCTCCATCATCGCGCCCACTAGTGCTCTTAAAGCGGCCAAAATACAGATACAGCGGCTCTCCCAGGGGAGCCAACCTGCCGGCTGGTCGGGAACCAGTTAACATGGAGGGCTGGTTCACACCACAAAAACACACTCCAGATCCGTTCCAAATGCGTTTCTGGATGCACATTTTTAACACGTTTTTGACGCATTCCAGTGCATTTTTTATGCATTTCTGGATGCATTTCAAGTGCTTTTTCCTTCTTCTTTTTCCACTGTACTGGTGTCCAGTGCATTTTTAATGTGTTTTTGATGCATTCCAGTGCATTCAGCAGGTTCTAAAAAAAATTTTCCGGAAACTGGAACGCCCTGGAACTGACCACACTGGTGTGAACTATGCCTTTGGAAACAATATAACCTACTTTCCATGTGTTTTTGATACAAAAAAAAAAAAAACGAACTGGACCACATGTGGTGTGAACTGGGCCTTAGGGCTTAGGACAGCATGTGGCTAGGAACAAAAGCCTGCACCCGAACACCTGAGTCTCATACACCAGGGCAGGCCTGGACTGGGACAAGTCTCTCCCATGGCAGCCGGACAACTAACGCACCCCCCTCCCCCCAACCACCCAAGCTCCCTCTCCCTATTCACTAGTCACTAGCTGTTCTACTTTATTAGAGTAGAATGGCTGGTACTGGTACTATTATTAGTGTTGAGCGGAATACGCCATATTCGATTTTGCGATATATCACGAATATATAGACGAATATTCGTGAAATATTCGCTAAAATTGAATATTCGTGATATTTTATAAAAAAAAAAAAATTGCGACATTTCGCTAATGCGAATGCGAAATTGATTGCGAAATTTTGACAACTGTGGTAGGAGAACTCTGATTGGCTCTGATGCAAAAGAAGGGCGGAGAAAGTATCCGTGAATATTCGGAAATCGAATATTGGTGATATTTTATCGAAATTTCGCTAATGCAAATGCAAAATTGATTGCGAGATTTTGACAACTCTGATTGGCTCTGATGCAAAAGAAGGGCGGAGAAAGTATTCGCGAATATTCGGAAATCGAATATTGGTGATATTTTATCGAAATTTCGCTAATGCGAATGCAAAATTGATTGCAAGATTTTGACAACTCTGATTGGCTCTGATGCAAAAGAAGGGCGGAGAAAGTATTCGCGAATATTCGGAAATCGAATATTCGCGATTGCGAATATTCGGCAACATAAAAGGATCGCCTCAGCTAAGTTACTTGGCCCAGGGTCTCTAATCATACCAGCAATGCTTTTAGACGTCGATAGGATGTGATCTGTTTTAAAAATAAATTAGAAAAAATACGAATATTCGGAATAGCGAATTTTGGCCGCGAAATTCGACTTATTCGCGAATATTCGAATATGCCATATTCGTAACGAATATTCGAAATGCGAATATTCGTGAGCAACACTAACTATTATAGGCAGTACCAGTGGGGAAGATAGACATTATTTCACCCGGGGCAAAGAATCAGTTCAGTGCCCCCCCTTATGGGACAAGATTAGGCAGAAGTGAGAAACTCCCAGGCCATAGCTGTTGAGTCAGCTGTCTGTCCCCTCCCCCATGCTCCTCTGGTCCTCCCCCTGATTCTTTGTTCCCCCCAGGTGAGCGCTGTGGGGAGGGAGAGGAGGTGAGCGCTGCAGGAAGGGAGCGACAGAGCAGCAGAGGGGGGTGGCGGTCTTCTGTCACTGAAGCCGGCCCACTGAGCCATCGGCCCACCGGGAAACTCCCTGTAGTCCCAATGGCCAGTCCATCCCTGCACCAGGGCGCCCAGTGTGCATGGTGTCTTAAGGGGAACTACAGTTTTATTTATATATATTAGGTTATTGTAATCGGAGGCGGGCTAGGAATCAGGGACCCATTTAACCAATTGCCTACCGGGCACTTTCACCCCCTTCCTGCCCAGGCCAATTTTTAGCTTTCAGAGGTGTTTTTGAGACAGACAGAGCTTTCTTTTGCTGTTATTTACTCACCACTGAGGGATTTTATTTTTTGCTAATCAAATGAAAATAACACCCTTTTTCTTAATTTCTGTCATATGATTTTAAAATAAGTAGTTTTTCTTCTTCATTAATGTGCACTGATAGGCTGCACTGATGAGACTGCACTGATGGGCACTGATAAGCTTAATAAGGAAGTAAACCCTCTCTAAAAAACTAAAACAAAAAAAACACCCTGCAAGACAAAGGCATAATGAGCTAAAATGCATAGCATACTAGCTCATTATGAATTACTTACCTCAGATCGAAGCCCCCGCAGCGATCCTCGTTCCCCTCCTCCATCGCCGCCATCTCTC
This sequence comes from Rana temporaria, assembly GCF_905171775.1. Classification (NCBI taxonomy): domain Eukaryota; kingdom Metazoa; phylum Chordata; class Amphibia; order Anura; family Ranidae; genus Rana; species Rana temporaria. The sequence continues at coordinate 655,600,427 of NC_053489.1, read as the reverse complement.
CCGGAGTGACTTCCGGGTAGCGCAGCTCAGGGACTGTGCCTGGCCGGAGCAGGGCGGATCTCAGGCCCCGTACACACCATAGAATCCATCCGCAGATAAATCCCAGCAAATGGGTTTCAGCGGATAGATCCCCTGGTGTGTACGATCCAGCGGATCTGTTTCCGCGGATATTTATCCCCTGGGATGGATTCCAGCAGATCGAATATTTGCTGACATGCCAAACAAATCTATCTGCTGGAATCCATCCCAACGGATGGATCCGCTGGTCTGTATAGACTCACCGGATCCATCCGTCCGAAGGGATCCCCCGCATGCGTCGTAATGATTCGACGCATGCGTGGAATTCCTTATATGACAGCGTCGCGCACGTCGCCGCGTCATAATCGCGGCGACGGCGCGACACGTCAACGGAAACGGTCCGGTCCGGTCAGCGGACCGTATTCGCGGATAAATTCTATCGTGTGTATGGGGCCTTAGGGTCACAGGTGCCTGGGTGCAGAAATATTTCTGGCACCCCCACATGGGCGTTGTCATTTTACTAACTCCTCCCCTTTACAAATGTTTCTATGGCAATGACCACAGAGATGCTCCCCCTCGAAGTCTTCATTACCCTGGGATCCTTACATGATCTCTTATCAATAAACAAAATGCAGGAAGAGAAGCAGAGTACTTTATTTGGACCTGGAGGGGGACACAGAGAGGGCTTCTGTTAGAGAGTCTGTTAGATGTTCGGCGCCCCCACCTCTGCAGGCGCCTGGGTGCAATGCACCCTGCCTAGGATCGGCCCTGGGCCGGAAGCCGCATGCGCACGATCGCCGCTGGAATCTGCACGTTCAGTGCGCCTGCGCCGTAGACATCGTTGCCAGTATTTTCTGTAAATATCTCCTAAACCTTTTAGGTTTGGGAGATATTTCTTGCACCTACAGGTATGACTTAATCTAGACTTACCTGTAGGTTAAAGAGGTTGTAATGGGTTTACAACCACTTTAATGGCTACCCGCACCTGCTGATCATTCAAAACACAGGCAGAACTGTGATCTGCCTATGTAAACAAGGCAGATCGGCATTCTGTCAGTAAGGAAGGCATTGATCCCCGCAAAGCAGAGCAAAGCAGGGACACAGATCTAAGCCTTCCCCCAGTACAAGCAGGGCTGTCTTTTAGGCAGGGCAAAAGGGGAAGCTGCCCTGGCCCCCATCATTGTTGTGGGTCCCAAAGCAGCTGCCTCATACTTACCAACTATCCCAGTTTAAATTCCCTTGTCACTTGAAGTTTTAGTCCCGTGCTGTGTCCCGATATCTGTGTGAAGTTTTGTTACTAATGCTGCCCAGCTCTGCCCTATTGCCATGTACAGATGACTCACCTGCAGACCCCGTGTTTACATGTAAATAACCTGCATTGATATGTAAATAGCTGTGGATCAGCTGCATTGATATGTAAATAGAGGCAGCATTAATATGTATATCATGCCCCCCTGATATCCACTATCACTTCTGCTGAATGCTGCCCACTGGGGAGGTAAAGGGGCATGATGGAAAGTCCCGAGGTGGTGTAACCCTTTTTCAAAATAACATCACACAGCACCAAACATGTTTTGCCTTTTCTGGTGAGTAAAAATAATTTTTTTCTTTTTTTTTTTTTTGCATGATTTTTGTGTTTTTTTTTTTTAGGGTGGAACTCTACTTTAAATTAACTTATGATGGGGGGTAAATCCTCCGGAGGTGAAGTGGTTAAGCAAATATAGTAAAAATGTGTTGTTGTGTGTATTCTCCCTTGAATCTTGGTGTATGGCTTCCAGATCTGTGAAGTAATACAGTGTGAGACTTTACCCCTGTAATAAAGACCGCTCACTGCTGCTCTCTCTCCTTGTGCAGAGGGATTGGTCTGGCCTCCTCCCCCTTCTGTAGTTTTCTGCAGGCAGCCTGTAGTGGGTGGAGCCTCTCTGCACAGGCTATGTGCAGCACAGTGATGATGTCACTGCTACTTTTACAAGGCAATACCGTGGATTGCAAAGGCATTTGGTGTTTATATCCTTAGTGGCTATTGAAGAATATATTTAACAATATTTAACTACTTAAGACCCGGACCATTATGCAGATTAAGGACTTGGCCCCTTTTTGCGATTCGGCACTGCGCCATTTTAACTGACGATTGCGCGGTCGTGCGACGTGGCTCCCAAACAAAATTGACGTCCTTTTTTCCCCACAAATAGAGCTTTCTTTTGGTGGTATTTGATCTTAAAGGGCAACTTGTACTTGCCTGTGCCCAGCCATGCCATTCTGCCGACGTATATCGGTGTTAGACAAGTGGTTAAATTATATTTTTTAAGTTTAGAGTTCAGCTTTAAATCACTGGGGGAAGGGGTGGGATTGCTGCTTGGGTTTCAGTATTACCCAGTATGATATGCCTGGAAATCTTTACTGAGAGGAATAAGGAGAGCTGTCATCACTGACCTCTCTGAGAAATGCCAGTCGCCTTCAAGCTTTCTGAAGACCTCTGGGACATGGAGTGCGCCAATCCTACGGGGCAGGAAACGAGATCTCCGAGGTTGTCATGTACATCGACAGTGCACAGGACGCCTTTGGGAACCTGCTGCCATGAAACAGAACGGTCTTTCTTAATAACATTACTTTTCAACGTGGCCTATGTGCCAATTATAGATGAAATCGTATTTTTTGTAAACAAACTCTTGGAGTGCTTCACATGGTCTGCTTTTCTCCACAGGCAATCGTTGCACATATACAGTTGTAGCGCCATGCTTCCATTGATTATGCGCTATATGGTAAATTCTAGTTTCCTGAGCTGTAGTTTAGCTCAGAAGGATTATGCTAAATTGTTGGTTCTGTTTCAGTTCAGCTGGGTTGCACAATTTTCCCCTTGAAGGTGGGTGTCGCTGTTACCACAGGTCAAGGTTGGAAAGACAGCAGGCTGGATGCATTTGGTATCTCTTTCCCAGAAGCAGCTCAGGGGGCGTGGTCAACCCGCTGTGCATTCTGGGGAGGGGTACTTAAGGGACAGACGCCGTGTTGGCGGGGTTTGTTTTTGCCGATCCCGACCTGATGGCCCTCCTGGCCTCAGGGATGTGTGAGCTGTTTCGTAGCCATGGGGCCGACTGGTCCGAGGCCTCGCAACTGAGAGTAGGCCCAGGAGTTTCTGGGGCCTACTGATCCAGGGATAGTCCTCCGCTACCTTGCCTATGGGAGGAAGTTGAACCAATGGGATTCAATTGATGGACGTCTCCTGGCAAATTTACCTCACTGTGCTGCCGGCCCAGATCAAAGATTCTTGGCACCATGAGGTGTGTACTTTATTGGAACTGTACAAAGTGTGCGAGTGGTTACAGGATCTTTTAGCAGAAGCTTGTGTGGTTATTTGAACCACTGAAATGTTGTTTTTCTTTCCTTATATTGTTCATTTGTTTTATTTCCTTTTATTTCTTGATCTATATAAGATATGTATACATATGTATGTGTGAAAATATACTACAAGTGTTTTATTATCCTTAAATGAAGAAACAGATTATAATGTTTTAAAGTTACAAGTACATCTCAGCTTGGAGTATAGACAAAGAGAACTAATAATAGCAAACAGCTGTGACCCCTCCTCCCTTCCTCAACCAAGGAAGCATATATGGCTCTAAGTGAAGCCCCTGTGAACTTGAGTGAAGGACCCTGTGTGCCACGAGGACTGTTTGTGCCAAGAAAAGACTTTTACAAGGAGGGAAGCCATATATGGACTGACCTATAATGTGTGCTCATGTGTGTGATGTCAATGGGCCTGATTTACTAAGCTATGTGCGCTGCGCTGGTTCATGCATTAATTAGTACTCCGGGTGGAGGCTTAATTCGGCGCATGAACCAGCGTAGCAGCCGGCGCATTGAAACTAATATGTAAAGCCGCGCCGAACTCCCTATAGAAGTCTATGGGAGAAATCAAAAGTGTTCATTTTAAAGGCTAATCTGCAAGTTTTGTCATAAAAAGTGTTTGGGGACCTCAGTCCTGCCCCAGGGAACATGTATCAATGCTTTTTTTATTTTTTAAAACTGCCGTTTTTTCGGGAGCAGTGAAATTAATAATTCTTAAAGTGAAACAATAAAAGTGAAATATTCCTTTAAATTTCGTACCTAGGGGGGGTGTAATGTCAGCATGTGAAATAGCGCATTTTTCCCGCACTTAGAACTCCCCCTGCACAAAGTGACATTCAGAAGGAAAAAAGTCATTTAAAAATTCACACGCGGCTATAATGAATTGTCGGCTCTGACAATTCTAAAGGGATTCATTCATAAAACAAACAAAAAAATGTGTAGGGGTTCCCCCAAATTAAATTACCAGGCCCTTCAGGTCTGGAATGGATATTAAGGGGAACCCCGCCGTAAAAACCAAAAAAAAAAAAGACGTGCGGTTCCCGGCAAATATCCATTCCAGACCCTTCAGGTCTGGTGTGGATTTTAAGGGGAACTCCACCCCAAATTGAAAAAAAAAATGGCGTGGAGTCCCCCTAAAAATCCACACCAGACCCTTATCCGAGCACGTTGACCTGGCCGGCCGCAGAAAAGAGGGGGGGACAGAGTGCGGCCCCCCCCCTCTCCTGAACCGCACCAGGCCACATGCCCTCAACATGGGGAGGATGTCCCCATGTTGATGGGGACAAGGGTCTCATCCCCACAACCCTTGCCCGGTGGTTGTGGGGGTATGCGGGCGGGAGGTTTATCAGAATCTGGAAGACCCCTTTAACAAAGGGGACCCCCAGATCCTGACCCCCCCCTGTGTGAAATGGTAATGGGGTACATTGTACCTCTACCATTTCACCCCAAAAAAATGTCAAAGTGTTAAAAATGACAGTAGCCGGTTTTTGACAAATCTTTTAATAAAATCTTCTTTTCTTCTTCCCTTCGAGTTTCTTCCGCTGCTTCTTTCTTCTCGTCAACATCTTGCCCGACGTGTTCTTCTATCTTCTCCGTCCGTCCTTCAGCCTTCTGGTCCCGCATCTTGCCCGTTGTCTTGTCCTGTCTCCTCCTCGTCCGCATCTTGGGTCTTCTGCGGTCTTCTTCTCGGTCCGCCGCCTTCTCGTCCCCTGCGTTTGAATTTGATTTGGCCGCCGTTTTCCCGCTCCTGGGACCCGCCCCCCTCTGACGCCACAAGTAAACTCCTTAGAAGGTCATGTGCGTCAGAGGGGGGCGGGGTCGCAGAGCGTCACACAGCGGGGGAATTCAATTTCAATCGCGCCGCCCGGAGAAGAAGTTCCCGCCGTGTCACACTCATGTGACCCCGCCCCCCTCTGACGCCACAAGTAAACTCCTTAGAAGGTCATGTGCGTCAGAGGGGGGCGGGGTCACATGAGTGTACATGGCGGGAACTTCTTCTCCGGGCGGCGCGATTGAAATTGAATTCCCCCGCTGTGTGACGCTCTGCGACCCCGCCCCCCTCTGACGCACATGACCTTCTAAGGAGTTTACTTGTGGCGTCAGAGGGGGGCGGGTCCCAGGAGCGGGAAAACGGCGGCCAAATCAAATTCAAACGCAGGGGACGAGAAGGCGGCGGACCGAGAAGAAGACCGCAGAAGACCCAAGATGCGGACGAGGAGGCGGACGGAGAAGACAACGGGCAAGATGCGGGACCAGAAGGCGGAAGGACGGACGGAGAAGATAGAAGAACACGTCGGGCAAGATGTTGACGAGAAGAAAGAAGCAGCGGAAGAAACTCGAAGGGAAGAAGAAAAGAAGATTTTATTAAAAGATTTGTCAAAAACCGGCTACTGTCATTTTTATCACTTTGACATTTTTTTGGGGTGAAATGGTAGAGGTACAATGTACCCCATTACCATTTCACACAGGGGGGGGGTCAGGATCTGGGGGTCCCCTTTGTTAAAGGGGTCTTCCAGATTCTGATAAGCCCCCCGCCCGCATACCCCCACAACCACCGGGCAAGGGTTGTGGGGATGAGACCCTTGTCCCCATCAACATGGGGACATCCTCCCCATGTTGAGGGCATGTGGCCTGGTGCGGTTCAGGAGAGGGGGGGGGCCGCACTCTGTCCCCCCCTCTTTTCTGCGGCCGGCCAGGTCAACGTGCTCGGATAAGGGTCTGGTGTGGATTTTTAGGGGGACTCCACGCCATTTTTTTTTTCAATTTGGGGTGGAGTTCCCCTTAAAATCCACACCAGACCTGAAGGGTCTGGAATGGATATTTGCCGGGAACCGCACGTCTTTTTGTTTTTGGGTTTTTACGGCGGGGTTCCCCTTAATATCCATTCCAGACCTGAAGGGCCTGGTAATTTAATTTGGAGGGACCCCCTTTTTTTTTTTTTTTTTTAATGAGCAATGACTCTATTCTTTATAGCCATGAGTACTTTAACCACTTGCCCACCGGGTTAATTCTGGCACTTCTCTCCTTCATGTGAAAATCACAATTTTTTGGCTAGAAAATTAATCAGAACCCCCAAACATTATATATTTTTTTTTAACAGACATCCTAGGGAATAAAATGGCAGTCATTGCAATACTTTTTGTCACACCGTATTTGCGCAGCGGTCTTACAAGCGCACTTTTTTTGGATAAAAATCACTTTTTTGAATTAAAAAATAAGACAACAATACATTTTGCCCAATTTTTTTCTATATTGTGAAAGATAATGTTACGCCGAGTAAAATGATACCCAACATGTCACGCTTAAAAATTGCGCCCGCTCGTGGCATGGCGTCAAACTTTTACCCTTTAAAAAACTCGATAGGCGACGTTTAAAAAATTCTACAGGTTGCATTTTTTGAGTTGCAGAGTAGGTCTAGGGCTAGAATTATTGCTCTCACTCTAACGATCGCGGCGATACCTCACTTGTGTGGTTTGAATATTGTTTTCATATGCGGGCGCTACTCGCGTATGCGTTTGCTTCTGTGCGCGAGCTCGTCGCGACGGGGCGCTTTAAAATTTTTTTTTGGGGTTTTCTTATTTATTTTTATTTAGTTTTATAATGTTTTACACTGAAATAAAAAAAAAAAAAAAAATGATCAGTTTTCTTCCTATTACAAGGAATGTAAACATCCCTTGTAATAGGACTAGTGTGTGACAGGTCCTCTTTATGGAGAGAGGCGGGGTCAATAAGGCTGGAAAGCATGGTATTGAAAAAAAAAAAAAAAGATCTCATGCTTTCAGCTGCAATCATGTTCGTTCACCACAGTGGTGTAGTGTATAGCACTTTGACCTAGCAGCAAAAGAGTCGTTGGTTCGAATCCCGCCCGTGACAGCATCTGCATGGAGTTTGCATGTTCTCCCTGTGCCTGCGTGGGTTTCCTCCCACAATATAAAAACACGCTGTAAATCGGTTCCGGTCTAAATAAGCCCTAATATGCAGTAGTATATTTAGGTTTGGTTCTGCCCTAGGCCTGACTACATATCTGCACCTCCTAATAGAAAAATGACCCACCCCTTCCTGTCAAGGTCACACCCTGTTTTTGTATAACCCCGCCCAGTAATTTTCAGGGGACCCACACACTAGTTCTGGGGGGGCACTGGATTCCCTTAACCACTTCCATACCAGGCACTTACGCACCTTCCCGCCCAAGCCAATTTTCAGCTTTCAACACTGTCGCACTTTGAATGGCAATTGCGCGGTCATACAACACTGTACCCAAACAAAATTGGCGTCCTTTTTTCCCCACAAATAGAGCTTTCTTTTGTTGTTATTTGATCACCTCTGCGTTTTTTTTTTTGCGCAACAACTAAAAAAAGACTGCAAATTTTGAAACAAAAAAACCTTTTTCTTTTTTTAGGTTAATTTTTTTGTAAATAAGTTTTTCTCTTTCAATTACGGGCACTGATATGGCGGCACTGATGGGCACCGATGAGATGGCACTGATGGACATCGATGAGGTAGTACTGACGGCACAGATGAGGTGGCATTGATTGGCGGCGCTGCTATGCGGCACTGATGGGCACTCATAGGCGGCACTGATGGGCACTCATGGGCGGCACAGATGGGCGGCACTTATGGGTGGCACTGATGGATACTTATGGGCGGCACTTATGGGTGGCACTGATGGATACTTATGGGTGGCACAGGTGGGCACTGATAGGTGGGCACTGTGCATGGATGGGCACTGTGGGGTGGCACTGATTTTCCCAGTCAGTGCCCATTTGTGGGCACTGATTGGCATCTTTTTTCTTATTTTTTAATGCTTTTTGTTTTTTTGTTCTATATTTTTTTTGTTTTTGCACACCCTGGTGGTCCAGGGTGGGCATCCCTGGTGGTCCAGTGTGGTGATCCGAGGGGGGGCTGCGCTGATAAACAATCAGCGCGAACGCCCCCTGTCAGGAGAGCCGCCGATCGGCTCTCCTATACTCGCGTCTGTAAGACGCGAGTGAGGAAGAGCCATCGATGGCTCTTCCTGTTTACATCGTGATCAGCCGTGATTGGACACGGCTGATCACGTGGTAAAGAGTCTCCGTCTCCGTGAGAGACTCTTTACCGAGATCGGAGATGCAGGGTGTCAGACTGACACCCCGCATCACCGATCGCCGCGCTGCGTGCCCCCACAGGCGCGTGCGGCATGAAATCCTGCAGGACGTCCTGTCAGGATTGTGTAACCACTTCCCGGACGTAAATCGGCCATAGGCTGGGCGGGAAGTGGTTAATTTGCATAGTTTTTCTCTCACTTCCTGTTTGGCTATGGGGCAGGAAGTGAAGGCAAATCTCCCCAATTGGACACAGATAATACAAAATAAACTGACAGGGCCTATAACCCTCCCTCACTCTATCCAAAATGAAAGAAAATAAAACTTGTTGATTATAGTTCTTGTCAGGGGCGGACTGACCATTGAGTCACTCGGGCACTGCCCGAGGGCCCCATGCCACTAGGGGGCCCCATCCGGGTTGCCAGGCTCAGTAAAACCAGGGACAGTATGTAAAAATCTGTGTTTTTTTTAGATCTGTCCCTGATATGTCCGAAAATGACATGCTTTTAATGTGAATATCCCAAGATTTTAGCTGCCCGCCTCTGCACTACCTCCTGGCGTGGTGGTCATCTGTAAGCCAGAGGGGCCCCATAATCTTCTATTGCCCAGGGGCCCCATGAGTTGTCAGTCCGCCCCTGGTTCTAGTTTAAGCACAAATTTCATAGAGTTTTATTGAGAGCCCTAAGAAAATATAACCATGCCAATAGGCCAGGATAGAGCGTTGCTAATATGTATGAATGTGTGTGTTAGAGCACCCCACCCAATGTTAACTAAAAAATTATTAATTTGCAAATAAGTATTATCTGCTCATTTTTTTGGGGATGTCTGCACCCCTGATAGTGACAACATTTGTGAGGTGTCTTCACCCTTTCTAATTCATTCACTTCCTGTCACATAGCCAAACAGGAAGTGAGGGTAAAACCTTACTAATATATTTTCTTGTGGACACAGAGATCTAAATAGTTTCCCATTATGTAAATTGCACTCTAGCATTTTGCTGTGTACACCCCAAATTATTAGGGATCTTGGACTTTGGGGTCCATTTACTAAAGGCAAATCCACTCCTACAAGTGCAAAGCAAGGAAGAAAACAAAACAACTTTGCTTCTACAGGATTGGATGTTAAAACCATCAGTGCTTCCTCTCTGATTTTCAGCAACTATGCTTGTACTGCAGAGTGGCTTTGCCTTTACTAAACCCCAAACTAAATAATCATTTGGGGCAGGGATCCTCAAACTACGGCCCTCCAGCTGTTGTAGAACTACACATCCCATGAGGCCTTGTAATGCACTGACATTCACAGACATGACTAGGCATGATGGGAATTGTAGTTCCTGAACAACTGGAGGGCCGTAGTTTGAAGACCCATGATTTGGGGTGTACACAGCAGTGCTGGAGTGCAATTTGCTTAATGGGGACACTAGTTAGATTGACCGGTGTCCCCAAGAAATGACACTGGTAGGGTTTTAACCTCACTTCCTGTTCAGCTGTGTGACAGGAAGTGAAGCCAGTTTTAAGAAAAGGGACACAAAGCTCAACACAAAAATAAAAAAACACAAAGCAGGGGTTCTAACACTCACTTGGCTTCCCTCAAACACCCACAATTTGAATAGGATTGCCTTGCGCTAGATTTAAGCACAGTGCTGTAAATCAGCACGTCAAGCCTGTCCACCAATAGCAAACCCCCCCCCACCACAGGCCATGTTTGCAGGTTTTCCTTCATCTTACACATGTGCTTTAAAATAGTCTGGACAGCAATTCTTGATAAGAGAAATCCCCAAAACATGTCCTGTCGGGGGTACTTGAGGGCTGAGGACCACTGCAGAATAAATAAAATACTTACCAGTTTTTGTCTTTAAAGTCAGGGAGAATAAACATGGCAAACATTTCATGATTACACACCAGGAAAGAAGCTTAGACAAAAATCACACATAATTTGTTAGGCCCAAACCTAGTTCAGCTGCAGCTGTCAACATATGTAGCATGAAAAAGTAACAAAAGACAAACTTAACAATTTTAAAGTAATTTTTATTGGTCAACAAAACAAGGAAAGCAAAAAAAGACAAACAAACAAACAAACACAAACAAAAATACATTTCAAAATTCTAATTAACCATAGCTTTACACATTTTTCATAAAATAAGGCCACATAGACAAATACATCAAAGTGAACATCATTTAAAAATAAACCAAAACCATTGGCAAAATAAACCAAAACCCATGCAACAAACCACATTTGTGTTTAGCAACAGCATTTCTGCCAGCCAGCCTGCCCCTTCTGAGGGCAGCTGAGGACTGATCGATCCAAGCTTTTTATAACAGTGCTAGTAATGAAGCAATTGGAATCACATGAACAAATTGCAGTCTCTAGTTTGGGTGAGCTTGTAATTGGGCACACCTGCAATTAATCCAAACCACGCTCTATGAGCATCCAATGAGTGTTTTTCACCTTTTAAAAAGAAAGGATAATTTTTTTCTAAGTGTTTGAGCATGCTCAGTTCATCACACATGTAGGAACCAAGCTGCAATGGAATGAGAGCTTTTTTTTTTTTGTTTCCCCTGATCTGATGCTTTCCAGCCTGAAGGGGAGGTGTTAAAGACAGAAGTAAACACGCACATTTAATAATCTATTTGTGTGAAAAAAAAGGTTGCCAATTTTGTTTGGGAGCCACGTCGCACGACTGCGCAATTGTCAGTTAAAGCGACGCCGTGCCGAATCCCAAAAACTTGCCCGGTCATTGACCAGAAATATGGTCCGGGCTCAAGTGGTTAAAAATTAACAAAACACAAAAGTGAGCCCAATTTTTGGGGATAATGTGAAAGATGATGTTACACTGAGTAAATAGATACCTTACATGTCACGCTTTACTATTGGAAACACTCCTGCAATGGGGCCAAAATGAATTCCGTGAATATCCCCATAGGCGACCTTTTTCTTTTTTTTCCAGGTTACCAGTTTATAGTTACAAAGAAGGTCTAGTGGTAAAAGTATTGCTCTCGCTCTAACGCACGCGTCAATACCTCACATGTGTGGTTTGAACGATGTTTATATATGTGGGCGGGACTTGCGTAAGTCCCGCCCACATATGTAAAAATTATTTTTACTTTTTGCTATAATAAATATCCCCAAAAATATATATTGAAAAAACTAAAAAACCCCTCAGTTTAGGCCGATACGTATTCTACATCTTTTTGGTTCCAAAAAATCGCAAATAGCGTTTAGTGTTTGGTTTTTGCAAAAGTTATAGCGTCTACAAATTTTTTTTTTTTGTTGTTTTAACTAGTTATTGGGGCGATCAGCGATTTTTATCGGTACTGCGACATTATGGCGGACACATCGAACACTTTTTTGGAACCATTGGCATTTTTCTAGCGATCAGTGCTGTAAAAAATGCATTGCTTACTCAAAAAATGCCACTGGCAGGGAAGGGGTTAACACTAGGTGCGAGGGAGGGGTTAAATATGTTCCCTGGGTGTGTTCTAACTGTAGGGGGGGGGGGGACTGACATGTGTAAATGACAGATCGCTGTTCATGAAGGGGAACTCCAGACCCCCGAAAAAAAAAAAAGTGGGTTCCCTCCAGGTGCATACCAGGCTCTTAGGCTTGGTCTGGAACATAAGGGGTTAAACCCGCACAAAAAAAATAGCGTGGGGTCCCCCCCAAGATCCAAACCAAGCCATTATCCCAGGCACGCAGTCTGGTCAGACAGGAATGGGGGTGGGGACGAGCGAGCGCCCCCCTCCCTCCTGAGCCATACCAGACCACATGCCCTCAACATGGGGGAGTGTGTGCTGTGGGGGAGGGGGGCACTGCCCCCCCAACCCAAAGCACTCTTGTCCCCATGTCGATAGGGACAAGAGCCTCTTCCCGACAACCCTTGCCATTGGTTGTCGGGGTATGCGGGCGGAGGGCTTATCAGAATCTGAGAGACCCCTTTAATAAAGGGGTCCCCAGATTCCGGCCCCCCACCCTATGTGAATGAGTATGGGGGTACATTGTACCCCTACCCATTCACCTGGGGAAAAAAATGGAAAAAAATAATACACCACACATGAATAAATTAATTTATTAGTCAGCCGGGGGTCTTCTGCCGGGGCCCCCCACCACCACCCCATTAGGCCCCGGGCTTCGCCATCTTCTGCCGGAACCCCCTTCACCAGTGAGGCTCCTGCCTTTGGGGGAGGGTCCCGGGCTACTACGACGGTTTCTGCGGGGGGGGTGCACTGGCACCCCACCCCCGTCTTCAGCGACGTAATTCACCGGGACCCCCTTCACCAGGGAGGCTCCTGCCTTTGGGGGAGGGTCCCGGGCTTCCACGACGGTTTCTGCGGGGGGGGGGTGCACTGGCACCCCACCCCCGTCTTCAGCGACGTAATTCACCGGGACCCCCTTCACCAGGGAGGCTCCTGCCTTTGGGGGAGGGTCCCGGGCTTCCACGACGGTTTCTGCGGGGGGGGGGTGCACTGGCACCCCACCCCCGTCTTCAGCGACGTAATTCACCGGGACCCCCTTCACCAGGGAGGCTCCTGCCTTTGGGGGAGGGTCCCGGGCTTCCACGACGGTTTCTGCGGGGAAGGGGTGCACTGGCACCCCACCCCCGTCTTCAGCGACGTAATTCACCGGGACCCCCTTCACCAGGGAGGCTCCTGCCTTTGGGGGAGGGTCCCGGGCTTGTACGGTGTCTTCCGCCGGAGGGCGCCACTCTCCGGGCTTCTGCGATGCCTTCCGCTTCTGCCTGTCTCCTCCGCGGAGCACAGGGCTTGTCTCCGCTGTCTTCTCCCTTCTCTTCCATTCGATGTTGACACGACGAGGTCCGGCGCTGGAATGCCGTCTGAGCAGTGGGCATGGACTTATATAGGGCAATGCCACCATGTGACCTCAACCCATGTGACATCACATTCCCATCATGCCCAGGGAATGTGATGTCACATGGGTTGAGGTCACATGGTGGCATTACCCTATATAAGTCCATGCCCGTCGCTGACACGGCATGTCAGCGCGGAACCTCGTCGTGTCAACATCCAATGGAAGAGAAGGGAGAGGACAGCGCAGACAAGCCCTGTGCTCCCGGAGGAGACAGGCAGAAGAAGGAAGAGAGAAGAAAGAAGACGGAAGAAAGCCCTGGCTCCGCGGGGGAGCCAGGCAGAAGAGGGAGCAGAGAAAAGACCGGGGAGTTGGCGCACCCCCGGCAGAAGACCAGGAAGACCGGAACCCTGGCGGAAGGCACCGGAAAGACCGGGGGATAGGCGCCATCCCCCGGCAGAAGACCCCGAAGTCCGGATGCCCCTCCCTAATGAAAAAGAGCTTAAATGGGGTGGGGGCATCCGGCGGAAGGCTCCGGAGAGGACCGAGGGATGGCGCCCTCCCCCGGCAGAAATCACCGAAGCCCAGGGTCCCGGCAGAAGATCGGGAGAGAAGAAACCCCCCCTTCTAAGAGAGCTAAAGAAGAAAGGGGGGGCTCCGGAGCTGATTAATAAAATATTTTATTGTGTGTGGTGTTTTATTTTACTTTACATTTCCCCCATGTGAATGGGTAGAGGTACGATGTACCCCATACTCATTCACATAGGGTGGGGGTCCGGCATCTGGGGGCCCCCTTATTAAAGGGAGCTCGCAGATTCCGATTAGCCCCGCCCGCATACCCCGACAACCAATGGCAAGGGTTGTCGGGAAGAGGCTCTTGTCCCTATCGACATGGGGGCAAGAGTGCTGTGGGGTGGGGGGGCAGTGCCCCCCTCCCCCACAGCACACACTCCCCCATGTTGAGGGCATGCGGTCTGGTACGGCTCAGGAGGGGGGGGGCCGCTCGCTCGTCCCCGCCCCCATTCCTGTCCGGGCCAGACTGCATGCTTGGGATGAGGGCTTGGTTTGGATCTGGGGGGGACCCCCGCGCCGAATCGGCGCGGGTTTAACCCCTCACGTTCCGGACCAAGCCTAAGAGCCTAATGTAGCCCTGGAGGGGGACCCGCGCCGATTTCAAGTTTGAAATTTGGCGCCGAGTTCCCCTTCAGGGCTGAAAACAGCTCGGAGATTCCCGTGCGCCGCGTCACGCAGCGCATTCACGGGTACGCCGCTTGGTATTTACCAAGATTTTCACGGCGTACTGACAAGGCGCACGGGAATCCCTGACTTTTCTCTCTGCGCATGCCCAGTATGCAAATGAACCTCCCGAGGTTCAGGCGCACTGTGCAAGCGTACGGGGATCTGTTTTCAAAAAACACTTTCCCTTTCAATTCGGCCCGCCAAACACTTCAAAACACATGTCACTTCACTTCCCCTGCATCCCCCCACCTCCCCCCCTAATAAACTCCCGCCCAAACCCCCGCAATTTACAGTTTAATGTGCCGTGCGCCAGGTCTGTACTGGTGCACAATGCACCCTCTCCTGGGCGCACGGAGCACATTAGTAACTAGGGAAATACACTGCACTAGCAGCGTATTTCTTTAGTAAATGGCAAAACGGCTGCTACTCCTGCTTTTACTCCATGAGTCATGGAGTAAAGGCTTGGTAAATCAGCCCCATTGTGTCTATAAAAAGCCAATAATGGTCCCGCCTCTCTCTCTCTGACGCTGGAACACTGAAAGAAGCAGATCTTCCTCTCAGTTTTCTGCATGCTTTCATAATTTGGGTCAACGGCAGAATGGGTTAAGCCCTGAGGTTGTGTCAGGGGTCAATCCTTATTAGTATGGTAGCAGTAACCACATAGGGGTTGCTGAAAGTTGTGGTCCACCTGTCACCCTGCCCAGCCCGGCATTCACTTCCCAATGACCTTGGAGACAATGAACAGTCCATATGCTTGTTTTTGTTGTTTTTATTGAGGGGATGACCTTTGATGGGTAAGGGAATATATGGGATGCCCAGTGGAACAATCAATTGGAACAAAACTATTTACACTCTTTGTACATATTTCTTCTCCAGACTCCTCCTGCACAACTCGCTTGCAGACTATTACTCTCTCACTCTCTCTCTTCCTCCTGCACAACTCTTCACTTCCAGGCACAGCTAATACATAGTTAGGCCCAACACTGACTCGGTCAGGCCCTTGACTATTAACAGATGATCCATACTTCCCACATACCTGCCGGACCAATTAATACTCCAATTTCCCTTACAATTACCCCATTAATGGAGTCCACACCAAGCTAGAGTAAATATTGGCCATAGCAGCCTCTTTATTAACAACACAATTTAAATTAACATAACTGTATAAAACATCTGTTAAACCACCACCCATCAGTCAATATTCGCGTTGGTCTTTGCAGGAAAACCCAAAAATTACCAGGGCCGTCTTTAACCACTTCCATACCAGGCACTTACGCAACTTCCTGCCCAAGCCAATTTTCAGCTTTCAGCGCTGTCGCATTTTGAATGACAATTGTGCGGTCATGCTACACTGTACCCAAACAATCAGCGCGAACCCCCCCCTGTCAGGAGAGCCGCCGACCGGCTCTCCTCTACTAGCGTCTGTCAGACGCAAGTGAGGAAGAGCCGATCAACGACTCTTCCTGTTTACATTGTGATTAGCCATGATTGGACACGGCTGATCACATGGTAAAGAGCCTCTGCCGGAGGCTATTTACCGAGATCGGAGATGCAGGGTGTCAGACTGACACCCTGCATCATCGATCGCCGTGCCCCCACGGGCGCTTGCCGGCATGTTATCCTGCTGGACGTCAATAGACGTCCAGTGAGGATAACACAACCACTTCCCGGACGTCAATTTAATATTGACTGGGCGGGAAGTGGTAAATGTTGATTGGACCCTGGGCAAAAAAAATCCCCCCCCCATGCAATTTTGTTCTCCACCTGCTCTGAGACATACAATAAATATCAGCTAGACTTAAAATCAGTTTACTGTATCAGATCAGGCAGTGATTGCGATTGGTTGCCAGAGGTTACAGCATATCATTACCAAAGGAATGGTTGCTAGAGGCTACAGCACACATTACGGCTCACTGATTCAATGCTAGAGGTTACAGCACATGATTTCTTCTTGTTGATTGGTTGCTAGAGATTACTGTACAGTAATACTGCTCACTGATCGGTTGCTAGAGGTTATAGCACATCATCTCTTCACTGCAGAGGGGCATGATATAAATATAAATGCCACCTTTATTTACATATGAATGCCACTGGCCTCAACTATTTACATATGAATGCTCCCGTTATTTACATATGAATGACGGTTATTTACATGTAAACACAGGGTCTAAAGGTGAGTCATCTGTACACAACAGTAGGGCAGAGCTGGGCAGCATTAGTAGCAGCACTTCACACCAAGATATGAGGACACAGCAAAGGACTAAAACTTCAATGGACAAGGGAATTTAAACTGGGATAGTTGGCAAGTGTAAGGCAACTGCTTTGGGCCCCACAACAATGACAGGGCCCAGGCAGCTTTTCCCCTTTCTTAAAGACGGCCCTGAAAATTACAATACGATTTTAATAATGCACAGAGGTACCTTTTAAGCTAAATAGGCCTCCAGCTGACATACTAGCTCAGAGACAAAAAAACACTGGGCTGGATTCAGTTAGATTTGCGCTTTTTTTACGGAGGCGCAGGGCAATGTTTTTGCCCTGCGCCCCCGCAAATTTACTGCGCTGCCCTTGATTCACGGAGCAGTAGCTCCGTAAATTGCGTGGGCGCGCCGGGAAAATGCCCAGCGTAAGCGCGCGCAATTTAAATGATCCCGTAGGGGGCGGGAATCATTAAAATTAGGCGCGTTCCCGCGCCGATCGTAGAGCGCATGCTCCGTTGGGAAATTTTCCCGACGTGCATTGCGGCAAATGACGTCGCAAGGACGTCATTTGCTTCAAAGTGAACGTGAATGGCGTCCATTCACGAATCACTTACGCAAACTACGTAAATTTGACATTTCGCGACACGGGAACGACGGGTATACGTAACATAGCCTTACGCGAAAACCGCCGTACGCAAACAACGTAAATTGCGTACGCAGGGCTCGCGTAACGTTGTGAATCGGCGTTAGTATGCAATTTGCATACTATACGCTGAGCACAACGGGAACGCCACCTAGCGGCCATCGCAAGAATGCAGCCTAAGATATGCGGGCATAAGAGCCTTATGCCGCGCATATCTTAGGCTGCAGTCGGCGTAACGAGGTTCCTGAATCAGGAGCATTCGTTACGCCGGGGCAAGTAAGCAATTGCGCTGTGTAACTATGGTTACACAGGCGCAATTGCTTCTTGAATCCAGCCCACTGACCGCAGTGCACCCGTTAACCAAATTCCAGCTAAACCACCTTTAGCTGGAAATCCACAAGTGGGACCCATAACAAAAAAAACAATAGCCAAAAACTAGTGGTGGAGCGTTCCTTTAGGATCTAGTTTAAAAAGTGGGTGGAACTCGGCTTTAAGCTTCGTGCATGTCTTGTGTGTTGTTGTTCACATATTTACCATGTTGCATGTATTTCTAAAGGCCCGTACACACGATCGGATATTCCGACAACAAAAATGTTGGATGGTCATGCTTTAAAATTGTCCGACAACAAATGTGTTCCGTCGGATTATCCAATTGTCTGTACACAAATCCGTCGAACTAAAATCCCAAGTACAAACACGCATGCTCCGAACCAACTAACCATAAAGCCCTGTAGACACGATCGGATATCTGATGGAATCTAACCAGAATGGATTTTTTCGTCGGATATCCGATGAAGCTGACTTTCATCAGCCTTGCCTACACACCATGAGTCAAAAATCCGACCGTGGCAAAACGCGGTGACGTAAAACACTACGACAAGCTGAAAAAATGAAGTTCAATGCTTCCGAGCATAGGTCGACTTGATTCTGGGCATGCATGGATTTTTGACCGATGGACTTCCACACAGACGATCGTTTTTTTCTATTGTTTTTTTATCAATAGGAAAAATATTTAAAAAGTTCTATTTTTTTACCGATGGAAAACAAACCGATGGGGAACACACACAATCGGTTTGTCCGATAAAAACAGTTCATTGGTCTGTTTTCAACGGAAAAACCGATCGTGTGTACAGGGCTTTAGACAACAATAGCAGAAGTTACCCAAAGGGTGGCGCTAAAGAGCAGAAGAACCACGTAGTTTCATGAAAGTTGGATGAAAAAGTTCTGCCGTCTGTATGTAGAACAAGATCACGGCCAACGCCCTTTGCACAAAATTCCACGGATTTGTCCGATGGAAGTCCGATCGTGTGTACGAGGCTTTAGTGTTTGAATTTTATACCTTTTTGCTCTGCACTTATTTATATATATATTTTTAGTTCCTCACTAAGTTCTACTTGGCCACGGTTGCAGGCTTGCTCCCCACCACATACAATGCAGAGTTAATAGTCCTACTTTGTACGGGATGATGCCAATGGACCCCCAACAGTAGGGTGACCACATTTCCAAATGGCCATTCAGGGACCCCCTTCCCAAAAATCAGCTTGTGCTCTAACAAATCACAGCACAACTGGGGTGGCGGATGCATGCTCTACCCAGAAGCATTGACCACGCCCCCGTTTTACCTTGTTCCAATGCTGGCTTTACACTGCTCTGCTGTGATTAGACACAAGAGGTGGGATTTATGATTTCTCCAATCACAACAAGGGGGAGGGCATTGTGCCTTCTGATGGAGGTTACTAAAATGAATATTTTGTGTTATGCTGTCTCTTTTATTAGAACCACTGAAAGGTTGGTTTTCTTTCATTATATTGTTTTATTCCTCTAATTTCTTTTATATTCTTATACTGTTTTATTGCTTGATCTATATAAGATATATATACATATGTATGTGTGAAAATATGTTACAATACTGTTATTATCCTTAAAAGAAGTTATGACAGATTATAGAGTTAAGTCTCGGCCCGGGAAATTAAGAGTGAAAACAGATGTCTTCAAATCCCTCCAAAACAGCTCTTCACTCCAAAGCCCCCTCCATCAAGGGAAGCCCCTGTAAGCTTCAGGATGGGACCCTGTGTTTCTGGACATTCCACAAGGAACTTTTGTGCCTCGTGGCAAGAAGAACGTGTAACAGGAAAATTATATGGACTGACCTATCAGTGTGCTCATGTGTATGATGTCATTTTGTCTATAAAGATATGGAAATAAAGGGGTTCGGTCTCTGACGCTGGAACACCGAAAGACGCAGAGCTCTCTCTCAGTTTTCTGCATGCTTTCACTATTTGGGTCAACGGCAGAATGGGGTTTGCCCTGAAATTGTGTCAGGGGTCTCAATCTATTTCAGCCTCTCCAGACATTCCTGGCCAGGACAAACTCTGTCAGTGAGTAAAGCAGCTATGTGGCAGCCTTTTTTGGGGCCAACAGATAGAGGTGGCTGTGTCAACTTCATTCCGGGACACTGTATTGTCCTGGAATATAGGTGCCCGGGACCTGGGACAGACCTTCAAAATGCGGGACTGTCCCGGGCAATCCGGGACACGTGGTCACCCTACCCCACATACTGGATCATTGGAAAGAAGAACACGGCGCTGGTGTCAGCCAGAAGACAATGCCGGTGCCGGCCTAGGCAGGGAATAGGGTAATTATACAGCCTCTTCTGATACCACAAAAAATAATGAGCATTTAACCCTTGCCATGTGGGGTAGATCCCACAGCAAGGGTAGATTTTCTTCTCCTTCCTGGAGTTGACCATTACCAAGATCCATGTCCTCTTCTTCTTCGATGAACGCTTGACTAGTGGACAATCCAGGATATTCATCACTGACTTTTCTTTTTTTTTTTCTTCCGTACCGAGGGGCTAGAAAGAAAATTGGTCAAAGAAAATAAAAGGTTTACTTCACTTTTTGCCTGAGTTTGGTATGTTGGCGACGTTGACAAATAGACCGTCATTATTTTTATGGCATATTTTCAAGAGATGTGTTTTTCTCCTGAGGTCAGCCAATATTAGCCCGCAAATTGTTTTACAAAAAAAAAATCGTACATCATCCTATATGGGAGGAAAGCTGCAACGCCTCATCGCAGCTTTCTTCTTCGGGATATGGCCAGACCAAGATTTATATACTAAAGGTCCATAATTAGGTTCAGCAAAAGAAAAAAGCTAATAAAAAAAAATATAAAGGGGAATTTAGGAGGTTGAAACTGAACGCAACATACTCCCTTTTTCTTAGATATGCTCATTATAAAATGTATCTTTACATTTACTTTTAGATAAGACTATTATAAGTACCTGGATCTGCTTTATATGAGCTTCCTGTACTCCCATGCTCATCAGCACTGAGCTAAAGAAAAAGCAGCACTACCAGCCAACCAGGACTCTACTGCTCTGCCGCCAGTCTAAAGTCGCGTACACACATTACATTTTTTTAAATGGTCATTAAAAACGATCGTGTGTAGGCTCCAGAGCATTTTTCATGACGTGAAAAATGGGCATTAAAAATTTAGAACATGCTCTAATTTTTCGCGTTGTTTTTCTCGTTGTCGTTTTTCACGTCGTGAAAAACGGTCATGTGAAGGCTTTAACGACGTGAAAAAAACGTGCATGCTCAGAAGCAAGTTATAAGACGGGAGCGCTCGTTCTGGTAAAACTAGCGTTCGTAATGTAGATACAGTGGGTGACCGCGATATTGTGTCAATCTCGCTCCCTTTCTCGGCGAGATTGACCACCTGCGAGCCCCATCGCGGGAGCCAGCAACGAGCTGGCTTGCCGCGATAGAGACAAAGCCGTCATAGAAGCGACGGGAGATCCGACTTGGATTCCCGCCAATTCTAGCGTCGGCATTTGGTATGCATTCCTGAGAGGGAGAACTCCACGCCAAATTTTAAATTAAAAACCGGCATGGGTCCCCCCCCCCAGGAGCATACCAGGCCCTTGGGTCTGGTATGGGTTGTAGGGAGACCCCCCTACGCCGAAAAACCGACGTAGGGGGGTCCCCCTACAATCCATACCAGACCCGTATCCAAAGCACGCTACCCGGCCGGCCAGGAAGGGAGTGGGGACGAGCGAGCGCCCCCCCCCCCTCCTGAGCCGTACCAGGCTACATGCCCTCAACATGGGGGGGGGGTCGGGTGCACATTCATCACGCTGTAACAGACAGAAAACCACGAAGACTGAAAAGCGCGAAGCGTCTCTCACCAAACTTTTACTAACACGAAATCAGCAAAAGCAGCCCAAAGGGTGGTGCCATCTGAATGGAACTTCCCCTTTATAGTGCCGTTGTATGTCACCGCGCTTTGCTAGACATTTTTTTTTCAAGATCGTGTGTAAGCAAGGCAGGCTTGACAAGAATCACATAGAAAAAAAACATATTTTTTTCTAGAACATTAAAAATAGTCGTGTGTACGCGGCATTACACTTGCACGTTTCAGTACCCATTACCAGTGGCGGTGCGTCCATAGAAGGCGAAGGAGCGCCACCCCCTCTCTCCTGCATCCTTCAATCTCCAATAGATAGATTCATACATTGCATGAATCTATCTATTGTCGCTGCTGCCGCCCCCTATTCAGGTGTCCGGCCCCTTGTCGGGTGCCGGGCATCTAAATTACAGCAGAGGGGGTGTTTTTGGAAGTGCCTGATTAGAGCAGTTGGCTCTAATAGGCTTCCAAATTGGTAAACAGCAGGCAAACTGGCGGCAATTAATGGGGGCAAACTGGCGGCAATTGATGGGGCAAACTGGCGGCAATTGATGGGGCACACTGGCGGCAATTGATGGGGCACACTGGCGGCATTTGATGGGGCACACTGGCGGCATTTGATGGGGCACACTGGCAGCAATTGATGGTTACAGTGGCGGCAATTTATGGGTACACTGGCTGCGTTTGATGGGCACAGTGGCTGCGTTTAATGGGCACAGTGGTGGCAATTTATGGGTACAGTGGCTGCGTTTGATGGGCACAGTGGCTGCGTTTGATGCGCACAGTGGCCGCAATTGATGGGCACAGTAGCTGCTTTTAATGGGCACAGTAAGGCTGCAATTTATGGGGTTTTTTTTAGTTTGTTTGCGCCCCCCCCAAAAAAAATTTGAGCACCAGCCGCCACTGCCCATTACGCTAATGCAATGGCCTCCAACCTGAGGCCCATGTGAAGGCAGGTGCAGTTTATTTTCTCCACTGCAGGTGGTGATCATTAGCGGGGGCTCTGCAGCTGGAGAAGCCTGGTTCCTCTATGGTTGGATGTTTGGATGGATGTTTTTTTTTAAGGCAGCAATTGGGGTAGAGGAACTTGACTGGCCTGCATAGAGTCCTGACCTCAACCCTGAGAGAACACCTTTGGGAGGAATTGGGGTGGAGACTGCGAGCCAGGCCTTCTCGTCCACATCAGTGTCTGACCTCCCAAATGCGCTTCTGGAAGAATGGTCAAACCTTCCCATAGACACACTCCTAAATCTTGTGGAAGGCCTTCCCAGAAGAGTTGAAGCTGTTATAGCTACAAAGGGTGAGCCAACTCAATTTTTAACCCTACTAAAACTGGAATGCCATTAACTTTCATGTGTGTGTAAAGTCAGGCGTCCCAATACTTTTGACAATAGAGTGTACATAGATATATATATATCTGGAAGAGGCCAGGTGGATCAACGGATTTTTCTTGAAAGGAGCTTCTTCAGGATCCACTTTCTTGTCTTCAATATCTAATATAGTAGCTGACAAAGAACAACGTAAACATAACAGCATACAAAGTATAAATAATACACACTCCCATAAAAGGGGAAAAGTACAAAGCATCTATACAATCTATACAGTAGACCCTTTAAGGGGACCTAGAGTTATTAACAGTTGTTGTTGATATTACTCCAGAAACAGTCGATTCCCTAGAACAGCCTCCTCCCTCCATGAATGTCATAGTCCTCTTCTCTTTTGAGAGTATCTAATTATGTTGTATGCTGGCCCAGCTCCTCTGCCCCTCCCCACACTTCCGTAGATAAACTTTTATGTAGCTGCCAGGGGACAGGGGAAGGGTGAATGGAGTAATCTGTTACTTGAGTCTGCTGGGGCTGCTGACATTGCATGCAGAATGGTGGCCTACAGTAGCAGTCTTAGGGCTTTTGGATGTCTACACAAGCAGGGCCGTCTTTACCATAGGGCAAACGGGGGCAGCTTCCCAGGGCCCTGTCACTGTTGGGGGCCCAAAGCAGAGCCGCCCGTTAAGCCCCTGTGCTGCCCACAAATCAGTGCTGAAAATCATCAGCGGCACGCAGTACTGCTTCCCTTCCCATTGTTTTAAAATGTACAGCACCACTGGCTTCCCTTTAGACGTGCACTTCTCCCTTCCTGCCACTGGGTGCTGCTTGTATATAAAAGTGAATTAGAATGTGATTTTAGAGCATCCCCAGTTTGATCTACACAAGGCTGACTTCATGTCCTGCACCTCAAGGTATGTCACTAATCTATATTACAAATAGAAGTTTTCTGTAATGTGTGCCCAAAGAGTTCCTCTATTTTACACATGGCATGGGGTCACAGCACCGTCTGTCCATTCTACTTTAGCACCATGGGACCCCATGCCATGCCATGTGTAAAATAGAGGAACTCTTTAAATCACAGACCAGACCTGCAGTCCAGGCTGAGTAAGGCCTCAGAGCACATGGCATTACTGTCTGTATTTAACTGCTTGATGGGCTTATGTTGGGCCTGGCTGGTTCACATGTATGTGTTTTGGCGGCCCACATTTGCGCAGGCACAGCAGCCCATTCATTTGAAAGAAAAGCGCATTCCTCATTTAATAGGCTGCGCACACGGCGCGCCTATGCCCATCAAGCAATGAAATACAGCACTGTCTGTCCATTCTGCTGTCTGCTGTGACTCATCTGCAGTTCCCGCACTGTCAAACTTGCTGCATTTATAGACGTTTAGGTCACGCTTTTAAAAACACAGTGCGTTTGTGTGTGCAAGAACTGCAGGTAAGTAGCATGGTGCAAAAGCAGAATGGATTTTAAGGCAACTGTATTTTTTAAATGCTGAATACACCTTTTTTCTGCAGGAAACGAAGGCATGGCAGCCCATTCAAATCAATGGGCTGCTGTACCTGCACAAATGAGGGCCGCCAAAACACATACATGTGAACCAGCCAGGCCCAAAATAAGCTGGAGGGGGGCCCAAACCATATTAAAACGACCCTGTACACAAGGGATGTTTTTACTGGTAATAAAATGTCTAGAATAGGTTAAATGCACATATGATCGTATGGGAAGATATTGTTGAAATACATTTTCTGGTGGCAGGTTCTCTTTAACCAGTTCGCATCTTTAGGTCATTTTGAAATGTCCTGGACTTGAAGTGGTAAAACAAGCTACAGCCATGATTTTGTTGTCACTGTTTTCAGCCGGCGTGTGACTGTTCAGTCAAAGTGATCCAGGAAGCTCTACAAGCGGCCCGATCCCCTTTACAGTGGTGAGTAGGGCCTCCCCCGCTGTTCCCCTGGGAAGCATGGGACCGCAGATAACGGTGATAACTTTAACGCCTCGTACACACGACCAGTTTTCCCGTCGGGAAAACTGCCACGAGAGCTTTTGGCCAGAAAAACCGGCCGTGTGTATGCTCCATCGCAGTTTTCCCAAAAGGAAAACTGCCAGGAAAAAAAAAGAGAATGAGCTCTCTTTTTTTCCCGGCGGGATTCCCGGTGGTTTTTAACCCGATAATTTCCCTATGGGAAACACAGGGATGGAGCATACACACAGCCGGGATTCCCGACCAAATCGTTCATAGTAATTTTCCTGTTGGGAAACCCAGTCGTGTGTAGGGAGGAAAGTTACCGAGCAGGCTCTCGGTTTTCCCCTCGGGTTTCCTGGTGGTAAAAAGTCCCCCGGGAAACACGTACGTGTGTACGAGGCTTGAAAGTTGGTGGTGAACGTCGAACATATGTTCTCTGATCCCCCCTGCATCTGATGGACCCAGAGGCGGCATGTATGATGTCACTTCCAGGTTCACAGCTGTCATTTCTCAGCTACTGTAGCAGAGGATGCAGCTAATCAAGCATTATCTGTGCTTGATTAGTTGCAGTAGAGGGCAGGGAAGACTAAGGGCTAGATTCAGGTAGGGGGACGTACAATTGTGCGGGCATAGCGTATGTTATTTACGCTACGCCGCCGCAACTTACAGGAGCAAGTGCAGTATTCACAAAGCACTTGCTCCGTAAGTTGCGGTGGCGTAGCGTAAATGGGGCCGGCGTAAGCCCGCCTAATTAAAATGTGGAAGGGGGGGCGTGTTTTATGTTAATGTGTGATGACCTGACGTGATTGACGTTTTTTACGAATGACGCATGCGCCGTCCGTGTACATATCCCAGTGTGCATTGCTCCCAAGTACGCCGCAACGACGTATTGGTTTCGACGTGATTGTAAATTACGTCCAGCCTTATACGAGAAAACGACTTACGCAAACGACTTACAAAATGCAAAAATCGAAGCGGGAACGACGTCCATACTTATCATTGCGTGCGCATCATAGAAGCAGGAGCAACGTTACGCCGAAAAAGCCTTACGCAAATGACGTAAAAAACTACTGCCGGGCACACGTACGTTTGTGAATTGGCGTAACTAGGTAATTTGCATACTCTACGCCGAAAACGACGGAAGCGCCACCTAGCGGCCAGCGTTAATATGCACCCTAAGATACGACAGCGTAAGAGACTTACGCCAGTTGGATCTTAGGCCCCATAAACACGGGAGGATTTATCCATGGATACGGTCCAGCGGACCGTTTCCACGGATAAATCCTCTCGAGGATTTCCGCGGATTTCTATGCGATGGAGTGTACACACCATCGCATTGAAATCCGCGCCGAAATCATCTGGCGATGACGTGTCGCGCCGTCGCCGCGATTATGACGCGGCGACGTGCGCGACGCTGTCATATAAGGAATTCCACGCATGCGTCGAATCATTACGACGCATGCGGGGGATCCCTTCGGACGGATGGATCCGGTGAGTCTATACAGACCAGCGGATCCATCCGTTGGGATGGATTCCAGCAGATAGATTTGTTTGGCATGTCAGCGAATATTCGATCTGCTGGAATCCATCCCAGGGGAGAAATATCCGCGGAAACAGATCCGCTGGAGTGTACACACCATAGGATCTATCCGCTGAAACCCATTTGCTGGGATTTTTCAGCGGATGGATTCTATCGTGTGTATGGGGCCTTAGGCTAATGTCGGCGTATCTTGCTTTCTGAATACAGAAAGAAGATACGCCGGCGCAGCTTTGAATTTACGCGGCGTATCTATGGATACGCCGGCGTAAATCATTGCTGAATCTAGCCCTAAGGCCCCATACTCACGACCAAACATGTCTGCTGAAACTGGCCCGCAGGCCAGTTTCAGCAGACATGTTTGGTCGTGTGTGGGCGCGAGCGGGCCGAATTCCAGCAAACATTTGCCCGCCGGGCCTTTTCCCAGCAGACAAATATTCCTGGACTTGTTTTAAAACAGCCCGCTGGAATTCAGCCCGCTCGGACATGTACGGTCGTCAGTACAGACCTACCGTACATGTCCAGGCGCCCGCCGTCCCTCGCATGCGTCGAATGACTTCGACGCATGCATGGAAGCATTTTAAAGGCGGGCCGCCCACGTCGCCGCGTCATTGTCGCGGCGACACCGCGTCATCGACGCGGCGACACCGCGGACACGTCCCGCGTATTGTTTACGCGCGGACTTCTGTACGATGGTGTGTACAACCATCGTACAGAAGCCCTCTGGCAGACATGTATGGTGAAAACGGTCCGACGGACCGCTTTCACCATACATGTTTGTCCGTGTGTACCCGGCCTAAGTCTAATAGACCCCTGATGTCTCCATAAAAAAGACCTGTCACCTGCCAATGCTATTACTAAAGGGCAGGGATGGACTGGCCATCGGGACTACCGGGAGATTCCCGGTGGGCTGATGGCTCAGTGGGCTGGTCGGAGGTCCGCGGCGATCTACCCGTCAATTGCCGACAGCTGGCACCTGACGGGTAGATCGAGATTTAGCGAGCATTCAGAGTAGCGCAGGAAGCGTGTGTAATATGTTCTCTCTCCTGTCACGGCACTCACGCTGCTCCTCAGCGGCCCCTCCTCTCTTCTCGTCCATCCCCATTTGCTTGTGACATCATCTAGGATGGACGAGAAGAGAGAAGAGGCCGCTGGGGAGCCGAGTGAGTGCCGTGACAGGAGAGAAAACATATTACACACGCTTCCTGCGCTACTCTGCATGCTGGCTGGGCTATGTGCCCTGATGTGATATGTGCCCCGATGTGCTGTGCCTCAATGTGGTGTGCCTCAATGTGGTGTGCTTTGATGTGCTGTGATGGGCCCTGATGTGATGTGCCCTGTACGTGTTGTGCCCTAATGTGCCCCGTGCCCTGATGTGCTATGCCCTGTACCCTGATGTGCTGAGCTCTGTACCGTGCCCTGATGTGTTGTGCCCTGGACCGGTCTGGATGAAGTCCAGGGCCACATTTTTGTCCCAGTCCAGCCCTGCTAAAGGGTCTAGTTAGCCCCCCAATGTGATCGCAAAAAAGTTAAATGAAAAACAAGTGAATTGTAATAAATAAATAAAAATAATATGCAAAATATTGTTAACGAATCCCTGTGTACGAACATGAATTCAAAAGGCATACGCATGTCCTGTAAACAGCTATTGCACCACACGATGAGGTATGGTATTGCTCCGAATGTCAGAGTGAGAACATTTAAGGGCAATACTTGACATGTTTGGTATTTATTTACTTGACGCAACCTCATACTTTGTATTTTATTAACAAAATGGGTATTATATTGTGTTTGTCTGCACTAAGATGTGTTTTATTACATTTTTACCTAAAAATACGAGTTTGATAAACAGCTTTGCAAATAAGGTACAACATAAAAAAATTAAACTGCCAACATTTTATTATCCAGGGCCTCTGCTTTAACCACTTAAGCCCCGGACCATTTTGTTGCTAAATGCCCAGGCCAGGTTTTGTGATTCGGGACTGCGTCGCTTTAACAGACAATTGCGCGGTCGTGCGACGTGGCTCCCAAACAAAATTGGCGTATTCTTCTACCTATTTTTGGTAAATAAAATCGCAATAAGCGTTTATCGATTGGTTTGCGCAAAATTTATAGCGTTTACAAAATAGGGGATAGTTTTATTGCATTTTTATGATTTTTTTTTTTACTACTAATGGCGGCGATCAGCGATTTTTTTTCGTGACTGCGACATTATGGCGGACACTTCGGACAATTTTGACACATTTTTGGGACCATTGTCATTTTCACAGCAAAAAATGCATTTAAATTGCATTGTTTATTGTGAAAATGACAGTTGCAGTTTGGGAGTTAACCACAGGGGGCGCTGTAGGAGTTAGGGTTCACTTAGTGTGTGTTTACAACTGTAGGGGGGTGTGGCTGTAGGACTGACGTCATAGATCGAGTCTCCCTATAAAAGGGATCACTCGATCGATGCAGCCGCCACAGTGAAGCACAGGGAAGCCGTGTTTACATACGGCTCTCCTCGTTCTTCAGCTCCGGGGAGCGATCGCGACGGAGCGGCTATAAACGAATAGCCGCGCCGTCATCCCGGATCGCTCCCTGCGGGAATCCGACCGCCGCATGCAGCGGGGGGGGGTGGGGTATCCCGATCGGACCCCCGACCTGCGGAAAGGCAGGGACGTATATATACGCCCATCTGCCTGTACGTGCCATTCTGTGGACGTACATATTCATGCAGCGGTCAGCAAGTGGTTAAGAAAAAAAAAAACTTTTTAAATTATTTTTTTAGCAAAAAGTGTTCTAGACTGTACAGTGTGGTCTACAAGGAGGTCCAGGACCTGCCTCTGCTTGCCACCAAAGCTCCCACTACCACATGTTGTTTTAATAGCTGAAAATGGCCTCATCTCGTGGCTGTCAACTCATTTACATACATTTCCTTAGAATTATAATAAGTTGAACTCCTTTTCATCCCTGATATAGCTTGTGATGTGTCTGACAGTCTAATCTGCATTTGCATGTCTTGAGCTCCATGCGTTTCGTAGCTCGAAAGCGTTCTTTTTCTAGGACACATCTATAAATAAACGTTTAGGCCCCTGTAATGGATTTTACGTGTTGTATTGTTATTCCTGGGGGGGTGGTAAAGCCATTATGGAAGATAAATCTGTTTACAGGACAGATCATAAATAATGGAAGGCACACTTAATGTGTTGGTGTGAGATTTGCCATTGGCTATAATCTTTGGTAAATCACAATAAGTTACATCAACACGTTTACATGAAAGGTGAATGAATCTGCCCTATAAGGATAGCTGGGAACTTGAAATCCCATGAGAAGAGGCCAGCTCATTGCAAGAGGTGCAGTCTACTTTCTCTACTGCAGATGGCGCTTGTAACGAGACCCTGGCTCGCTCGGTTCCACTCTCCCGACACTCCTCTGCTGCTATTGAATCAGATTGCAGATTGCAACGTCTGATGATGGTTCGGTCATCCAAGGCTCTGGGATTCCAACTACAGCTATGTGCTGTTTGAAATCCATCAGAACAAACACCAGGCAGGCTGTATGTAAGTTCAAACAGCAAACTCTTTTATTGGATGCACACAGCACACTTTTATACAGCAGTTTTAACACCCCGCCCCCAACAACCGCTTTCCTATTGGTCAATTGTAAAGTGTGTAGCGCCCCTTTACTTTCAGAAAGGACGCTATGTTAAATTTAGTGGGGAGTGAGAGAGTTATCTTGCTCTCATTGTTGATTTTGTTAAATTTGGCTGTCGCCAAATCTGGATTGTTCTGTGGGTCAGTCTGCATTCCAGGGATACAGTTTCATCTCTGGGCGGCAGGTGGCGCCAGAGAGGTCCAGGCGGAGCCATTTCTTCCCAGCAGCCAATTAGAGGAGTTTTCCCTCGCGGAGCATGCTGGGGAGTGAATGGAGCCTTAGGGTGTGAATGGAGCCTTAGGGTGTGCGCAAATCACGGGCCCCACCACTATGGCCTACCTGGCCTGGGGTCGCGTGCTACGTGGAGTTCCTGACTCTGGGCCCTCCTGGCCTGGAGCAACTGATGTTACCAAGGGGCCCCAGTGACTTACTGGGTCCCCACTTCTACTGAGAAGATCCCAAGCTGTATGCTGTTCGGTGGAGCATCGGCTTGAGGAGAACCCGGAAGCAGGTGATCCAAAAGGGCTTGAACGAACCATCGGGGATCTGGTGATCGGACATTGACAGGTACACTTACACTGTCAACCGGTGACCCTAACGTGATTTACTGGAGGATTCGCTCTACCATTCAACTTAACCTTGCACTAGGCCTGTGGCAGAGGTCTCAACATTAAATCAGAGCCAAGTCTGTGGCAGAGACTTGTTCCTCCCAGAAACCTTGAGTGAAACCCTGCCTGCCAGGCCTGTGGCAGAGGTCTGTCCAGGGACACTTCACCCACTCTGGAGTGGCGACGGACTGCTTTCTTTATCCAAAGCCTGATACTCCGAAGTTATTCTATTTTCATCAATAGAAAAAAAATAGGGGATGACGCGATCGATACGCCGCCACAGTGAAGCACGGGGAAACCGTGTTTACACGCGGCTCTCCCCGTTCTTCAGCTCCGGGGACCGATCGCCGCACTCGGCTGGGTACAGGTACAGGACGTATATATACGTGCTTGTGCCCAGCCGTGCCATTCTGCCGACGTATATGTGCAGGAGGCGGTCCTTAAGTGGTTAATACGCCAATCCCAAATCAATCAGGTCCTCTAGCCATGCAAATGAGGACTTGAAACAGGGTCAGCAGGAATTGGTCCGATAGCTTGAATAGGATGACTGTTATGTGTAATGAGACAGAAGCCCCAGGGGGCAATCAAAGTACACAAACAGCCTGAACAATGCTTTTCCTCCTGACCATGGAGCCGTCTGGAGGGGTTAGCCTTAAGACAGGGCAGAAGAGCCCCCACTGTGTAACAGATTCAAACACTTCAGCATTCCAAGGTCCATGACAATACTCTCCCCTGAGAAACAGTCCAACAGCCACAGTGGGACCCCGAACGGGTCAACTCGAGGATGTTGGAAAAGTAGTCTTAGGCCGGGTACACACGGACAAACATGTATGGTGAAAGCGGTCCGTCGGACCGTTTTCACCATACATGTCTGCCAGAGGGCTTCTGTACGATGGTTGTACACACCATCGTACAGAAGTCCGCGCGTAAACAATACGCGGGGCGTGTCCGCGGTGTCGCCGCGTCGATGACGCGGTGTCGCCGCGACAATGACGCGGCGACGTGGGCGGCCCGCCTTTAAAATGCTTCCACGCATGCGTCGAAGTCATTCGACGCATGCGAGGGACGGCGGGCGCCTGGACATGTACGGTAGGTCTGTACTGACGACCGTACATGTCCGAGCGGGCTGAATTCCAGCGGACTGTTTTAAAACAAGTCCAGGAATATTTGTCTGCTGGGAAAAGGCCCGGCGGGCAAATGTTTGCTGGAATTCAGCCCGCTCGCGCCCACACACGACCAAACATGTCTGCTGAAACTGGCCTGCGGGCCAGTTTCAGCAGACATGTTTGGTCGTGAGTATGGGGCCTTAAGGTTCCAGGTCTGTCTGCCGGGATAACCCATCCGCCTTCCTGTTTTGAGGCCCTGGCCCATAATCGGAAGGCAAGAGGCTCGCATTCAGTCCTCTCCAAAAGTCTCTGTCCCGGCTAGGTCTGTCACAGCGCTCTTCTGCGGCGGCATCGCAGCTGGAGAGGAAGTCAAGGGGAACAATAGAGTTCCTCTATGATCACATAAAATATAAATTTTGGTACTGTCAACACAGAGTGGCACTGTGGACGACGCGGCAAAATTGAAAGTACGCCGGCGTACTCTCACTGTGAATCTGGCCCTTTGTATCTTTTGTCACACTTGGCAGGCTGCCCAGAGACAAGTCGCTCAACGGGAAACTTCAGGCAACGTGCAATAACTTCTATAATCCAGAAGTTATTTGCAAGTCGCGCTGAAGTAAATCGGCTTTTTTTTAAAACAATCGGCCGATGCCGATTAATTAAAAAGTGCCAAAAATCGGCCGATATATCGGTCGACCTCTAATTTTTTTTTTTTATATAATGAAAAATATGCCTGCAAAGTAAATTTTTTCTACTATTTATATCTGCATAAACAGTTCCTCTATGGTTTCCCGGGTCACCGGGGAAGCACCCGATTGGATGCTTAAGTGACACACTACATCTGGTGGCAGGCGACGGTGGAAAGTGACACATTATCTGGTGGCAGGTGACAGTGGCAGGTGACACGCTGTATCTAGTGGTAGGCGATAGTGGCAAGTGACAAGCTGCATCTGATTGCAGGGGACCGTGGAGAGTGACACACTGATTCTGTATTATGGTGAGATGAACTATTTCATGAAATATTACAATAAATAATGCACTTCAATCATCCTGACACCAATCAATCATGGTGTCATCATGATTTAAGCGCTAACACCAACCATTGCCCCAACAAATCACCCGCAGCCCAAATTTTCTTCCACTAAGCCAATCCCCGGTGCCAAAAAGGTTGGGGGCAGCTGCTCTAAAAGGTGTGGCAGACTACCATTCCCATCTCAAGGCAGAATCTTGGACTTATGGTGGGGTGTAATATAAAGTTGGGCACCAATCACTTTAATCTTTTTTGGTTTTATTTTCTTAAAGCGGAGGTCCACACAAAAAGTGAACCTCCACTTTTCGGAACCCTCCCCTCCTTTGGTGTCACATTTGGCACCTTTCAGAGGGAGGGGGTGCAGATACCTGTATAATACAGGTATTTGCACCACTTCTGGGATTAGACTCACGCCCCTTCACATCACCCCCCCCCACTGTCTTCTGGGAAACACACTGGCCCAGGAGACAGCGGGGACCAGTGAGGGCGCGCCGCGCAGCTTGTGCATTCGCAGTAGGGAATCGGGCAGTGAAGCCGCAATGCTTCACTTCCTGATTCCCTCACTGAGGATGGTGGCGGGGGCAGCCGAGAGACGAGTGATTGCTCGGCCTCGGCTGCCGACATCGCGGGCACCCTGGACAGGTAAGGCCTCGTACACACGACCGAACATGTCTGCTGAAACTGGTCCGTGGACCAGTTTCCGTGGACATGTTCGGTCGTCTGTACGGCCGACCGGACAATTTTCCAGCGGATCGGACAGGTTTCCAGCGGACAAATGTTTCTTAGCATGCTAAGAAACATGTCCGCTGGAAGCCTGTCCGTTGGACATGTTCGGTCGTCTGTACGACTCACCGGACATGTCCGCTCGGCCGAAAGCCCTCGCATGCGTCGAAGTGATTTGACGCATGCGTGGAAGCATTGACCTTCCAGGGTCGCGCACGTCGCCACGTCATCGTCGCGGCGACGGCGCGGCCACATCACCGCGTTTGCTGTCCGCGGGAAATTTGGTCTGATGGTGTGTACAGCCATCAGACCAAAATCCGCCAGCGGACATGTCCGATGAAAACGGTCCGCGGACCGTTTTCATCGGACATGTCCCGTCGTGTGTACGAGGCCTTAGTGTCCATTTATTAAAAGTCAGCAGCTGTAGTATTTGTAGGTGCTGTTTTTTTTTTTCTTTTAATCGGGTGGACATCCGCTTTAATAAACTTTGGGGAAAGAAGGTTGGGTGTACAAGATACGAGAGAGTAAGATCTGGTTTTCTTGTCATTGACCAAATATCATCCTTAGCTGCGATATATTTTTGCGTTTGAGTTTAGAGACGCTTTTAGGCAACAAAATGTTACCTCGACTTTTGTCTACTTTAGAACAGACTTGAAAATTAAATTGTGCAATTCGAAAGAACTTCAGAAAAGCAGAGAGACACATAACATAAAAATATATGACTTCGAAAAATACACATCATGACGAAAAGAAGACCTAGCAGTTACTGGAAGTGGAATTTATATATTTATTGCAATTTTCTGGCGATTATCGGCACAGGAACAATTACTGCTTGTCCTTTGGAACGCCGGCCTCCCAATCTCCGCTTTGAAGTGTTTTCATTTATTTAAAGAGATGAATTTTGTGTTGCCAAGGAGAAGTTAATTGTTCCCCTCAGCAGGAACATTTTGGTCCCCATTCAATTCATTTTCTGAAACACATTAGCGGACAAGTAAGGCGCACAGCTACATTACACATTCCGCACTCAGCGAGAGCCATTGTGACTGGGCCCATATTGTATTATGATTGACAGGTACAGAATTTCAAGACTCGGCCCAATTCTGTCACTGTGTTTACATAATAGGCATCGGCAGTCACCAGGAGCATTCAGATGCATTGCGGCACTGAGCTTTCCATTGTCCTCGATGCAATATAGGGCCAGATTCACGTAGCGCAGCGGATCTAATAGATCCGCTCGTTCTACGTGAATTAAGATCCGCTCCCGCAAGTTTAGGAGGCAAGTGGCTAATTCACAAACCACTTACCTCCAAACTTGCGACGGCGGATCCTAAATCCCCCAGCGGAATTCAAATTCCGCGGCTAGGGGAGTGTCATATTTAAATCAGGCGCGCTCCCGCGCCGATTTAAATACGCATGCGTCGTCCGGGGAATTTCCCGGCGTGCATTGCTCCCACTGACGTCAATAGGACGTCAGTGGTTGCGACGGGAGCTAGACTTGCGACGCGCGTGTTCGTGAATCGGCGTACGCAAACGACGTAGGAAATTTCAAACTCGACGCGGGAACGACGGCTATACTTAACAATACTTACCCCTGCTTTTAGCAGGGGTAAGTATACGACGGGTACCGCGCTACGGAAACGACGTAAGAACACTGCGTCGGGTCCGCGTACGGTCGTGAATTTCGCGTATCTCGCTGATTTACATATTATTCAGTGTAAATCAGCGGGAACGCCCCCGGCGCCATTTTTAATTCAAAAAAAAGATCCGACAGTGTAACACAGTGTAACACTGTCGGATCTCAGCCCTATCTATGCGTAACTGGTTCTATGAATCAGGCGCATAGATAGGACCTGAAAAAAGCTGAGATACGATGGTGTATCTGAGATACACCGTCGTATCTGCTTCGTGAATCTGGCCCATAATGTTTACCTTTACACAGGGTGGAGTTACACAATTAAGCTTTCTGTATTGTGCAGGATTCCGAATGGAGTTGAATTCTGTATTGTGTTGGATATTTTAGAATTTAATTAGATATCCTAAAC
Source organism: Rana temporaria (assembly GCF_905171775.1). Taxonomy (NCBI): domain Eukaryota; kingdom Metazoa; phylum Chordata; class Amphibia; order Anura; family Ranidae; genus Rana; species Rana temporaria. The sequence continues at coordinate 655,564,939 of NC_053489.1, read as the reverse complement.
TAGAACTAAACCAGTGGTAGTCAACTTATTTGTGGTAACAAAGGCGTTCAGAAGAGCAACCCCCCGACACTGTCAAAGGGCTCCACATAATATTCAGTGAAAATGATGCTAGAGAAAGCTGTTAGAGACTGAAGTCATGCAAAAGAAGATGGTCAGAGACTATGGGCCAGATTCAGGTAGAAGTGCGGCGGCGTAACGTATCGTAGATACGTTACACCGCCGCAAGTTTTCATTGCAAGTGCCTGATTCACAAAGCACTTGCGATGGCGTAAGCCCACGTAATTCAAAGGGGCGTGTGCCATTTAAATTAGGCGCGCTACTGCGCATGCTCCCTCTTGAATTACCCGCCGTGCTTTGCGCGACGTGACGTAATTTTTTCGAACGGCGACGTGCGTAGCGTAATTCCGTATTCCCGGACGGCTTACACAAACGACGTTAATTTTTAAATTTCAACGCGGGAACGACGGCCATACTTTATACAGCACATACGTTTGCTGTGTAAAGTTAAGGCACCCAAAACGACGACTAATTTTGCGACGGGAAACTAGACTAGCGGCGACGTAGCGAACGCGAAAATCCGTCGTGGATCGCCGTAACTCCTAATTTGCATACCCGACGCTGGTTTACGACGCAAACTCCCCCCAGCGGCGGCCGCGGTACTGCATCCTAAGATCCGACAGTGTAAAACAATTACACCTGTCGGATCTTATGGATATCTATGCGTAACTGATTCTATGAATCAGTCGCATACAGGGCTCAAGTCCTGCAGGAACGCATGGGAACGGAGTTCCTGCACTTTTTTCACAGCAGGAACTCAGTTCCCTTTGCAGGACTAGAGCAGCCGAGCCGCCCGAGCCAATCCTTCACTAAGCGGCAATGCCCAGCTCGAGTCACTGTCAGGGGCAGGCGAACCTTAGTAATCCTTTATGTTACTGGCCGCTTCCTGTATATGGATTCATCTGGTAGTGTGCGGGTATTCCGTCACTTCCTCGATGCCGCAATGTCTCCTGGGAGCTTTTGCCATTGTTCCCAGGAGATGTTGCGGAGGTCTGCCGCGAGTTATTGCGGGATTTAGAAAGAAAAAGTTATTTCTCCTTCCATCTCTCTCCTTTCTCTATCTTCCCCTCCCTTTCTCTCCTTTCTCTCAATCTCCTTTTCTCCCTCCTCCTCTCTCTATCTCCTCCTCCCCCTCTTTCTGTCTCCTTCTCCCCCCCTCACTCTCCTCTCTCTAGCTCCTTTTCCCTCCCTCTCTCTCCTGTCTCTATCTCCCTCTCTCTAGCTCTTTCTCCTTCCCTCTCTCTCCTTTCTCTATCTCCTGCTCTCTCTCTCTAGCTCCTTCTCCTTCTCGCTCCCTCTTTTCTCGATTGATTGATTGATTTTTGAGCTTAGTTAAGGCGCCAAATACCCACTGGAGAGTGAGCGTCTAAGCGCCGCTGGTGAGATGTTACCCTGAATCAATCCACGGTTTGGAAGGAAGAAGAGAGAAAAGAGAGGGTGAAGGAGAGGGAAGGGTATCCAGCCCTTAGAGGAGCAAGGGAAAGAGGCGTGAAGCATAAGAGAGAGAAAATAGAAAAGAAAAAAAAAGAGAAGGGAATCAGAAGGGAGGGTACTTGACATCATAGATGTCTGAATAGTCAGGGCCGTTCCGGGTTCATGGTCATTAGAGTGGGAAGTGGACCCTTCGATAGAAGGGCGAAGTGTGAGAAAAATATAAATGTATCCGTAAGCCTGGACGAACAGCTCCGTCTTCTGTTTTTTTCTGAAGAGGAGCAGGTTGGGTGTCATCTTGAGATCCAGGGAGAGGGCATTCCACAGCATGGCACCCCTACTCTGAAGTCGTTTGCCTCCCATGGAGGAGAGTTTAGACGGAATAACTGTGGCTAAGTGTTGGGTCTTGGATCTTAATGGGCGCGTGGGTTTGTAGTGCACCGCCAGACTGTGTAAATACTGCTCTCTCTCTCCTCGCTCTAGCTCCTTCCCTCTCTCTCTCTCTTTTCTCGATCTCCCTTTCTCTCCTCACTCTAGCTCATTCTTTCTCCCTCTCTCCTTTCTCTCTCTCTCCCTCCCTCTCTATAGCTCCTTTTCCTTACCTCTCGCTCCTTTCTCTATTTCCCTCTCTCTCCCCTCTCTCTAGCTCCTTCTTTCTCACTCTCCTTTCTCTATCTGCCTCTCTCTATCTTACTCTCTCTCTAGCTTATTTTTTCTCCCTCTCTCTCGTGTCTCTATCTCCCTTTCTCTCCTCACTCTAGCTCATTATTTCTCCTCTCTCTCTCTCTCTCTCCCTCCCTCTCTCTAGCTCCTTCTCCTTACCTCTCTCTTCTTTCTCTATTTCCCTTCCTCTTCCCTCTCTCTAGCTCCTTCCTTCTCACTCTCCTTTCTCTATCTTACTCTCTCTCTAGCTTATTCTTTCTCCCTCTCTCTCCTTTCTCGACCTTCCTCTCTTTTTCTCCCTCTCTCTCCTTTCTCTCTGGCTCCCATGTATGAAGCTGTAGAATTTCCTAACCCATGGTTTCCATAAACGGAGCTGTTGCAGAAAGAGGCACATGCCTGAAGTGTTGTATGACATTGTGCTAAAAGCTCTGCTGATGCTAGATATATGTGAAGCGGGGGAGGGGGATGTATACAGCGGGCAGGAACAGTTCATATGGATGTCAGTTGCTCTCTGCTGTCCTTTCCTGCTTCTATATATAGTACACTCTCTCCAGTCACTTTGGCCCAGATTCACGTAGAATCGCGGCGGCGTAACGTATCGTAGATACGTTACACCGCCGCAAGTTTTCATCGCAAGTGCCTGATTCACAAAGCACTTGCGAGAAAACTTCCGCCGGTGGCCTCCGGCGTAAGCCCGCGGAATTCAAAGGGGCGTGTGCCATTTAAATTAGGCGCGCTCCCGCGCCGGACCTACTGCGCATGCTCCCTTTTGAATTTCCCGCCGTGCTTTGCGCGAAGTGACGTAATATTTTCGAACGGCGACGTGCGTAGCGTACTTCCGTATTCCCGGACGTCTTACGCAAGAAGGAAAAATTTTAAAATTTCGACGCGGGAACGAGGGCCATACTTTGTACAGCACATACGTGTGCTGTGTAAAGTTAGGGCACCTAAAACGACGACTAACTTTGCGACGGGAAACTAGACTAGCAGCGACGTAGCGAACGCAAAAAAACGTTGTGGATCGCCGTAACTCCTAATTTGCATACCCGACGCTGGTTTACGACGCAAACTCCCCCCAGCGGTGGCCGCGGTATTGCATCCTAAGATCCGACAGTGTAAAACAATTACACCTGTCGGATCTTAGGGCTAACTATGCGTAACTGATTCTATGAATCAGTCGCATAGTTAAGAAGACCCTAAAACAGAGATACGACGGCGTATCAGGAGATACACCGTCGTATCTCTTTAGTGAATCTGTGCCTTTATTTCTAAGCTTTGACCCTGTCTTGCTCCTCTGTACTATTCTTCTTATTTCCCTATCTATTTTAATTCTCTTTTCTCTCTCTTTTTCTCTGTCTTCCTTTTACCCATCTCTCCTCTCTGTCTTTTCCTTGGTTCCATTCTATTTGTAGGGAACAGTTCCAGCTCTCTTATGGATGGTAGGGTATAGTTCCATTTTGGCGCCCCCTAGTTCTTAAAGCGGAGGTTCACCCATACATAACAATTTTTCCCCTTAGATGGATACTCGTTTTGTCTAGGGGAATCGGCTAGTTGTTTTAAAATATGAGCCGTACTTACCGTTTACGAGATGCATCTTCTCCGCCGCTTCCGGGTATGGGCTGCGGGACTGGGCGTTCCTATTTTGATTGACAGTCTTCCGAGAGGCTTCCGACGGTCGCATCCATCGCGTCACGATTTTCCGAAAGAAGCCGAACGTCGGTGCGCAGGCGCAGTATAGAGCCGCACCGACGTTCGGCTTCTTTCGGCTACTAGTGACGCGATGGATGCGACCATCGGAAGCCTCTCGGAAGACTGTCAATCAAGAAGGAACGCCCGCTCCCGAAGACCCATACCCGGAAGCGACGGAGAAGATGCATCTCGAAAACGGTAAGTACAGCTCATATTTAAAAACAACTAGATGATTCCCCTAGACAAAACGAGCATCCATCTAAGGGGAAAAGATAAAAAAAATCATCATTGGGTGAACTCCCGCTTTAAGGGTCGGTTCACATTACAATTTCTGCATTCTGAATGCGTTTCTGTATGCACGTTTTTGATGCATTCCGGTGGGGTTTTCCCCCTTTTAAATGCTCTTAAATCTTAAACGCTCTTGAGTGGACATTCCAGCAGAGACCTGCAGTTACGTCACGTCTTGTCTTGTTTATGACTGAATCATGTCTGGTTGCTAAGGACACTTTTAACAAATCTGGTTGCTAAGGACTTTGTAACATGTCTGGTTGCTCAATACACTTGTGACCTGACTCGTTGCAAAGAACTATTGTAACAAATCTGGTTGCTAAGGACACGTGTAACAAAAATGGTTGTTAAGGACATTTTTGTTTTCATTTCAATTGAGGACATTTGTTTCAGTGCATTTTTGATGATTTTTTCTGTGTTCCAGATGCATTCTATACAGAAAAAATGCATCATGTTTTACTTTTGTTGACTGCACTTGAATGCACCACACTGTGAACTAGGACCATTGGAGTCCATGTTAAAAACTTGATGCAAAATAAAAATGCACCGGACTGCATCTGTGAACCAGCCCTGATGCCACGTACACAAGACCGTTTTTCATGACGTGAAAAATGACATTTTTTAAAATGGTCATTAAAAACGATCATGTGTAGCCTCCAGACCGTTTTTCACATTGTAATTGTTCACGTCGTGTGTAGGCTTTAATGACGTGAAAAAAACGTGCATGCTCAGAAGCAAGTTATGAGACGGGAGCGCTCGTTCTGGTAAAACTAGCGTTCGTAATGGAGATAGCACATTCGTCATGCTGTAACAGACTGTAAAGCACAAAGACTGAAAAGCGTGAGTCGTCTCTCACCAAACTTTTACTAACACAAAATCAGCAAAAGCAGCCCCAAGGGTGGTTCCATTCGAATGGAACTTCCCCTTTATAGTGCCGTCGTACGTGTTGTACATCACCACGCTTTGCTCAAGCATTTTTTTTTTACGATCGTGTGTATGCAAGGCAGGCTTGACAAGAATCACGTAAAAAAAAACATTGTTTTTTCTAGAACATTAAAAATGGTCATGTGTACGCGGCATTAGATTTTTAGTTTAGTGCTGTGTTGGAGAGACTTTCATCTAGGAGTTTGCTTCAAACTTGTTTACCCAGGGGTATAAATGGGGAGTGAAGCCTGTAGTGTTGGTCGGAGTCAGGGGTGAGGGGAGACTTGTGGGAGTTCCAGGATCTGTACAGAGCTGACAGTGTAGACCACAGGTGTCAAACACAAGGCCAATGGGCCGAATCCGGCCCTCCAGGCCATTTCATGTGGCCCTTGCACCTCTCCTGCAGCCACAGGAGAGCTGCAGCCCTCCTCTGGTCCTCCTTCAGACCCTTACTTTCTGCTTTCAAGCAATGCATTCAGCTTCTTCCCAGCAGCAGCACAAGGAAAGAGGGGTGCACTGTGATGCAAGTGAGAGTGGGGGGCGCAACTTCTGATGGTGGGGTGGCTCTTGACATCTAATGTAAGGGGAGGGGATGCGCTGGACATCTAATCTTACAGATACAACCGACCCTTTTGAGGACAATCATAATGCTGATGCGGCCCACAATGAAATTGAGTTTGACACCCCTGGTGTAGACAGTCCATGAAACAATCTTCACCTTTGCAGGAACAGAGTCTGTACAACAGCCTTTAATTTCCATAGTGGGTCATGCCAGGAAACTGGAGTACAGTGCTAGAAAGTACCCCCCGATTGGGCATAGAACTGAACAGAACAAGTTACACAAGATGGAGCCATGCTGTAATGGATGGATCAATAAATAATCAATAATAATCAATAAAAGTGCACCATTAATGACCATGTTTTATGGACTGTTATGTTGCCTATTGCACAAGTACTAAAGAAATTCCAGCAAGAAGCAGACTAAGTCCTATTTATCTGGTGGTGGGAATGGTGGTCTGTACCAGGGAAACAAGAATTAAGTGTACAGACTGGCTTAGTTTTGAGATTGATGGTGATTGGGTGAAGGTGGGTCGGCGCACTTAGCAGAGGTGATGGGCCCCCTGTCTGGACCACAAGTCTGGAAGACCTGTGTCCCTTGTGTATTTTGTCCAGGTGGGTGGCATAACGGACCCTAAAAGGCACCAAAGGAATGAGACCCATACAACCGTTGTGAAGAATTGTGTTAATCCCTGGACACCTGACAAAGACAATCTGGCCACAGAGTGAGAGCCAGAGCTTCAGGAAAAGGGTTTTTACCTCCCATCCATAGCTGCATTAATTTTAGGTAGACCCCTAGTGAGGGAACTGGATTATCTATCGCTACAGGGAACGTGCTACACAATGGGCCTGATTTACTATGCTCTGTGCGCTGCGCTGGTTCATGCCTTAATTAGTACTCCGGGTGGAGGCTTAATTGGGCGCATGAACCAGCGTAGCAGCCGGCGCATTGAAACTAATATGTAAAGCCGCGCCGAACTCCCTATAGAAGTCTATGGGAGAAATCAAAAGTGTTCATTTTAAAGGCTAATCTGCAAGTTTTGTCCTAAAAAGTGTTTGGGGACCTCAGTCCTGCCCCAGGGAACATGTATCAATGTTTTTTTTATTTTTTAAAACGGCCGTTTTTTCGGGAGCAGTGAAATTAATAATTCTTAAAGTGAAACAATAAAAGTGAAATATTCCTTTAAATTTCGTACCTAGGGGGGGTGTAATGTCAGCATGTGAAATAGCGCATTTTTCCCGCACTTAGAACTCCCCCTGCACAAAGTGACATTCAGAAGGAAAAAAGTCATTTAAAAATTCACACGCGGCTATAATGAATTGTCGGCTCTGACAATTCTAAAGGGATTCATTCATAAAACAAACAAGAAAATGTGTAGGGGTTCCCCCAAATTAAATTACCAGGCCCTTCAGGTCTGGAATGGATATTAAGGGGAACCCCGCCGTAAAAACCAAAAAAAAAAAAGACGTGCGGTTCCCGGCAAATATCCATTCCAGACCCTTCAGGTCTGGTGTGGATTTTAAGGGGAACTCCACCCCAAATTGAAAAAAAAAATGGCGTGGAGTCCCCCTAAAAATCCACACCAGACCCTTATCCGAGCACGTTGACCTGGCCGGCCGCAGAAAAGAGGGGGGGACAGAGTGCGGCCCCCCCTCTCTCCTGAACCGCACCAGGCCACATGCCCTCAACATGGGGAGGATGTCCCCATGTTGATGGGGACAAGGGTCTCATCCCCACAACCCTTGCCCGGTGGTTGTGGGGGTATGCGGGCGGGAGGTTTATCAGAATCTGGAAGACCCCTTTAACAAAGGGGACCCCCAGATCCTGACCCCCCCCCTGTGTGAAATGGTAATGGGGTACATTGTACCTCTACCATTTCACCCCAAAAAAAAATGTCAAAGTGTTAAAAATGACAGTAGCCGGTTTTTGACAAATCTTTTAATAAAATCTTCTTTTCTTCTTTCCTTCGGGTTTCTTCCGCTGCTTCTTTCTTCTCGTTCACATCTTGCCCGACGTGTTCTTCTATCTTCTCCGTCCGTCCTTCAGCCTTCTGGTCCCGCATCTTGCCCGTTGTCTTGTCCTGTCTCCTCCTCGTCCGCATCTTGGGTCTTCTGCGGTGTTCTTCTCGTCCCGGACCCAGCGTTTGAATTTGATTTGGCCGCCGTTTTCCCGCTCCTGGGACCCGCCCCCCTCTGACGCCACAAGTAAACTCCTTAGAAGGTCATGTGCGTCAGAGGGGGGCGGGGTCGCAGAGCGTCACACAGCGGGGGAATTCAATTTCAATCGCGCCGCCCGGAGAAGTTCCCGCCGTGTCACACTCATGTGACCCCGCCCCCCTCTGACGCCACAAGTAAACTCCTTAGAAGGTCATGTGCGTCAGAGGGGGGCGGGGTCGCAGAGCGTCACACAGCGGGGGAATTCAATTTCAATCGCGCCGCCCGGAGAAGAAGTTCCCGCCGTGTCACACTCATGTGACCCCGCCCCCCTCTGACGCACATGACCTTCTAAGGAGTTTACTTGTGGCGTCAGAGGGGGGCGGGTCCCAGGAGCGGGAAAACGGCGGCCAAATCAAATTCAAACGCTGGGTCCGGGGACGAGAAGAACACCGCAGAAGACCCAAGATGCGGACGAGGAGGCGGACGGAGAAGAAGACAGGACAAGACAACGGGCAAGATGCGGGACCAGAAGGCTGAAGGACGGACGGAGAAGATAGAAGAAGACGTCGGGCAAGATGTGGACGAGAAGAAAGAAGCAGCGGAAGAAACCCGAAGGAAAGAAGAAAAGAAGATTTTATTAAAAGATTTGTCAAAAACCGGCTACTGTCATTTTTAACACTTTGACTTTTTTTTTGGGGTGAAATGGTAGAGGTACAATGTACCCCATTACCATTTCACATAGGGGGGGGGGCCAGGATCTGGGGGTCCCCTTTGTTAAAGGGGTCTTCCAGATTCTGATAAGCCCCCCGCCCGCATACCCCCACAACCACCGGGCAAGGGTTGTGGGGATGAGACCCTTGTCCCCATCAACATGGGGACATCCTCCCCATGTTGAGGGCATGTGGCCTGGTGCGGTTCAGGAGAGGGGGGGGGCCGCACTCTGTCCCCCCCTCTTTTCTGCGGCCGGCCAGGTCAACGTGCTCGGATAAGGGTCTGGTGTGGATTTTTAGGGGGACTCCACGCCATTTTTTTTTTCAATTTGGGGTGGAGTTCCCCTTAAAATCCACACCAGACCTGAAGGGTCTGGTATGGATATTTGGGGGGACCCCACGCCATTTTTTGGGGGGGGTTTTACGGCGGGGTTCCCCTTAATATCCATTCCAGACCTGAAGGGCCTGGTAATTTAATTTGGAGGGACCCCCTTTTTTTTTTTTTTTTTTTAATGAGCAATGACTCTATTCTTTATAGCCATGAGTACTTTAACCACTTGCCCACCGGGTTAATTCTGGCACTTCTCTCCTTCATGTGAAAATCACAATTTTTTGGCTAGAAAATTAATCAGAACCCCCAAACATTATATATATTTTTTTTAGCAGACATCCTAGGGAATACAATGGCAGTCATTGCAATACTTTTTGTCACACCGTATTTGCGCAGCGGTCTTACAAGCGCACTTTTTTTGGATAAAAATCACTTTTTTGAATTAAAAAATAAGACAACAATACATTTTGCCCAATTTTTTTATATATTGTGAAAGATAATGTTACGCCGAGTAAAATGATACCCAACATGTCACGCTTAAAAATTGCGCCCGCTCGTGGCATGGCATCAAACTTTTACCCTTTAAAAATCTCGATAGGCGACGTTTAAAAAATTCTACAGGTTGCATTTTTTGAGTTGCAGAGTAGGTCTAGGGCTAGAATTATTGCTCTCACTCTAACGATCGCGGCGATACCTCACTTGTGTGGTTTGAATACCGTTTTCATATGCGGGCGCTACTCGCGTATGCGTTTGCTTCTGTGCGCGAGCTCGTCGGGACGGGGCGCTTTAAAAAATTTTTTTGGGGTTTTCTTATTTATTTTTATTTAGTTTTATAATGTTTTACACTGAAATAAAAAAATAAAGAAAAAATGATCAGTTTTCTTCCTATTACAAGGAATGTAAACATCCCTTGTAATAGGACTAGTGTGTGACAGGTCCTCTTTATGGAGAGAGGCGGGGTCAATAAGGCTGGAAAGCATGGTATTGAAAAAAAAAATAAAAGTTCTCATGCTTTCAGCTGCAATCATGTTCGTTCACCACAGTGGTGTAGTGTATAGCACTTTGACCTAGCAGCAAAAGAGTCGTTGGTTCGAATCCCGCCCGTGACAGCATCTGCATGGAGTTTGCATGTTCTCCCTGTGCCTGCGTGGGTTTCCTCCCACAATATAAAAACACGCTGTAAATCGGATCCGGTCTAAATAAGCCCTAATATGCAGTAGTATATTTAGGTTTGGTTCTGCCCTAGGCCTGACTACATATCTGCACCTCCTAATAGAAAAATGACCCACCCCTTCCTGTCAAGGTCACACCCTGTTTTTGTATAACCCCGCCCAGTAATTTTCAGGGGACCCACACACTAGTTCTGGGGGGGCACTGGATTCCCTTAACCACTTCCATACCAGGCACTTACGCACCTTCCCGCCAAGCCAATTTTCAGCTTTCAACACTGTCGCACTTTGAATGGCAATTGCGCGGTCATACAACACTGTACCCAAACAAAATTGGCGTCCTTTTTTCCCCACAAATAGAGCTTTCTTTTGTTGTTATTTGATCACCTCTGCGTTTTTTTTTTTTGCGCAACAACTAAAAAAAGACTGCAAATTTTGAAACAAAAAAAAGTTTTTATTTTTTTAGGTTAATTTTTTTGTAAATAAGTTTTTCTCTTTCAATTACGGGCACTGATATGGCGGCACTGATGGGCACCGATGAGATGGCACTGATGGACATCGATGAGGTAGTACTGACGGCACAGATGAGGTGGCATTGATTGGCGGCGCTGCTATGCGGCACTGATGGGCACTCATAGGCGGCACTGATGGGCACTCATGGGCGGCACAGATGGGCGGCACTTATGGGTGGCACTGATGGATACTTATGGGTGGCACAGGTGGGCACTGATAGGTGGGCACTGTGCATGGATGGGCACTGTGGGGTGGCACTGATGGACACTGTGGGGTGGCACTGATTTTCCCAGTCAGTGCCCATTTGTGGGCACTGATTGGCATCTTTTTTCTTATTTTTTATTGCTTTTTGTTTTTTTGTTCTATATTTTTTTTGTTTTTGCACACCCTGGTGGTCCAGGGTGGGCATCCCTGGTGGTCCAGTGTGGTGATCCGAGGGGGGGCTGCGCTGATAAACAATCAGCGCAAACGCCCCCTGTCAGGAGAGCCGCCGATCGGCTCTCCTATACTCGCGTCTGTCAGACGCGAGTGAGGAAGAGCCATCGATGGCTCTTCCTGTTTACATCGTGATCAGCCGTGATTGGACACGGCTGATCACGTGGTAAAGAGTCTCCGTCTCCGTGAGAGACTCTTTACTGAGATCAGACTGACACCCCGCATCACCGATCGCCGCACTGCGTGCCCCCACAGGCGCGTGCGGCATGAAATCCTGCAGGACGTCCTGTCAGGATTGTGTAACCACTTCCCGGACGTAAATCGGCCATAGGCTGGGCGGGAAGTGGTTAATTTGCATAGTTTTTCTCTCACTTCCTGTTTGGCTATGGGGCAGGAAGTGAAGGCAAATCTCCCCAATTGGACACAGATAATACAAAATAAACTGACAGGGCCTATAACACTCCCTCACTCTATCCAAAATTAAAGAAAATAAAACTTGTTGATTATAGTTCTTGTCAGGGGCGGACTGACCATTGAGTCACTCGGGCACTGCCCAAGGGCCCCATGCCACTAGGGGCCCCATCCGGGTTGCCAGGCTCAGTAAAACCAGGGACAGTATGTAAAAATCTGTGTTTTTTTTAGATCTGTCCCTGATATGTCCGAAAATGACATGCTTTTAATGTGAATATCCCAAGATTTTAGCTGCCCGCCTCTGCACTACCTCCTGGCGTGGTGGTCATCTGTAAGCCAGAGGGGCCCCATAATCTTCTATTGCCCAGGGGCCACATGAGTTGTCAGTCCGCCCCTGGTTCTAGTTTAAGCACAAATTTCATAGAGTTTTATTGAGAGCCCCAAAAAATATAACCATGCCAATAGGCCAGGATAGAGCGTTGCTAATATGTAGGAATGTGTGTGTTAGAGCACCCCACCCAATGTTAACTAAAAAATTATTAATTTGCAAATAAGTATTATCTGCTCATTTTTTGGGGATGTCTGCACCCCTGATAGTGACAACATTTGTGAGGTGTCTTCACCCTTTCTAATTCATTCACTTCCTGTCACATAGCCAAACAGGAAGTGAGGGTAAAACCTTACTAATATCTTTTCTTGGGGACACAGAGATCAAGCTAAATAGTTTCCCATTATGTAAATTGCACTCTAGCATTTTGCTGTGTACACCCCAAATTATTAGGGATCTTGGACTTTGGGGTCCATTTACTAAAGGCAAATCCACTTTGCACTACAAGTGCAAAGCAAGGAAGAAAGAAAACAAAACAACTTTGCTTCTACAGGATTGGATGTTAAAACCATCAGTGCTTCCTCTGATTTTCAGCAACTATGCTTGTACTGCAGAGTGGCTTTGCCTTTACTAAACCCCAAACTAAATAATCATTTGGGGCAGGGATCCTCAAACTACGGCCCTCCAGCTGTTTTAGAACTACACATCCCATGAGGCCTTGTAATGCACTGACATTCACAGACATGACTAGGCATGATGGGAATTGTAGTTCCTGAACAACTGGAGGGCCGTAGTTTGAAGACCCATGATTTGGGGTGTACACAGCAGTGCTGGAGTGCAATTTGCTTAATGGGGACACTAGTTAGATTGACCTGTGTCCCCAAGAAATGACACTGGTAGGGTTTTAACCTCACTTCCTGTTCAGCTGTGTGACAGGAAGTGAAGCCAATTTTAAGAAAAAGGGACACAAAGCTCAACACAAAAATAAAAAAACACAAAGCAGGGGTTCTAACACTCACTTGGCTTCCCTCAAACACCCACAATTTGAATAGGATTGCCTTGCGCTAGATTTAAGCACAGTGCTGTAAATCAGCACGTCAAGCCTGTCCACCAATAGCAAACCCCCCCCACAGGCCATGTTTGCAGGTTTTCCTTCATCTTGCACATGTGCTTTAAAATACAGTCTGGACAGCAATTCTTGATAAGAGAAATCCCCAAAACATGTCCTGTCGGGGGTACTTGAGGGCTGAGGACCACTGCAGAATAAATAAAATACTTACCAGTTTTTGTCTTTAAAGTCAGGGAGAATAAACATGGCAAACATTTCATGATTACACACCAGGAAAGAAGCTTAGACAAAAATCACACATAATTTGTTAGGCCCAAACCTAGTTCAGCTGCAGCTGTCAACATATGTAGCATGAAAAAGTAACAAAAGACAAACTTAACAATTTTAAAGTAATTTTTATTGGTCAACAAAACAAGGAAAGCAAAAAAAGACAAACAAACAAAAATACATTTCAAAATTCTAAATAACCATAGCTTTACACATTTTTCATAAAATAAGGCCACATAGACAAATACATCAAAGTGATCATCATTTAAAAATAAACCAAAACCATTGGCAAAATAAAACAAAACCCATGCAACAAACCACATTTGTGTTTAGCAACAGCATTTCTGCCTGCCAGCCCCTTCTGAGGGCAGCTGAGGACTGATCGATCCAAGCTTTTTATAACAGTGCTAGTAATGAAGCAATTGGAATCACATGAACAAATTGCAGTCTCTAGTTTGGGTGAGCTTGTAATTGGGCACACCTGCAATTAATCCAAACCACGCTCTATGAGCATCCAATGAGTGTTTTTCACCTTTTAAAAAGAAAGGATATTTTTTTTCTAAGTGTTTGAGCATGCTCAGTTCATCACACATGTAGGAACCAAGCTGCAATGGAATGAGAGCTTTTTTTTTTTTGTTTCCCCTGATCTGATGCTTTCCAGCCTGAAGGGGAGGTGTTAAAGACAGAAGTAAACACGCACATTTAATAATCTATTTGTGGGAAAAAAAAGGTTGCCAATTTTGTTTGGGAGCCACGTCGCAGGACTGCGCAATTGTCAGTTAAAGCGACGCCGTGCCGAATCACAAAAACTTGCCCGGTCATTGACCAGAAATATGGTCCGGGCTCAAGTGGTTAAAAATTAACAAAACACAAAAGTGAGCCCAATTTTTGGGGATAATGTGAAAGATGATGTTACACTGAGTAAATAGATACCTTACATGTCACGCTTTACTATTGGAAACACTCCTGCAATGGGGCCAAAATGAATTCCGTGAATATCCCCATAGGCAACCTTTTTCTTTTTTTTCCAGGTTACCAGTTTATAGTTACAAAGAAGGTCTAGTGGTAAAAGTATTGCTCTCGCTCTAACGCACGCGTCAATACCTCACATGTGTGGTTTGAACGATGTTTATATATGTGGGCGGGACTTGCGTAAGTCCCGCCCACATATGTAAAAATTAGTTTTACTTTTTGCTATAATAAATATCCCCAAAAATATATATTGAAAAAACTAAAAAAACCCTCAGTTTAGGCCAATACGTATTCTACATCTTTTTGGTTCCAAAAAATCGCAAATAGCGTTTAGTGTTTGGTTTTTGCAAAAGTTATAGCGTCTACAAATTTCTTTTTTTTGTTGTTTTAACTAGTTATTGGGGCGATCAGCGATTTTTATCGGTACTGCGACATTATGGCGGACACATCGAACACTTTTTTGGAACCATTGGCATTTTTCTAGCGATCAGTGCTGTAAAAAATGCATTGCTTACTCAAAAAATGCCACTGGCAGGGAAGGGGTTAACACTAGGTGCGAGGGAGGGGTTAAAGCGGGGGTTCACCCTATCGACGGGAAAAATTTTTTTTTTTTTTCTTTTACCTTTAAATCAGGCATTGTAGCGCGAGCTACAGTATGCCTGTCCCAAATTTTTTCCCCCCATACTCACCTTGTAGTCGTCCATCGAAGATACCGGGGAATGGGCGTGCCTCTGGAGACGGAGGATGATTGACGGCCGGCTCTGGCGCGTCACGCTTCTCCGGAAATAGCCGAAATAGGCTTGGTCTTCACGACGCGTGCGCATAGCCTGTGCGCACGCGCCGTGAAGAGCCGAGACCTACTCCGGCTGTCTTCGGGGAGAGTGACGTGCCAGGGCCGGCCGTCAATCATCCTCCCTCTCCATAGGCACGCCCATTCCCCGCGGGAGCCGAAATCTACGATGGACGACTACGAGGTGAGTACGGGGTTAAAAAAATCGGGACAGGCATACTGTAGCTCGCGCTACAATGCCTGTCTCGATGGTAACATCAAGTACGAGAGGGTGAACTACCGCTTTAAATATGTTCCCTGGGTGTGTTCTAACTGTAGGGGGGGGGGGCTGACATGTGTAAATGACAGATCGCTGTTCATGAAGGGGAACTCCAGACCCCCGAAAAAAAAAATAAGGTGGGTTCCCTCCAGGTGCATACCAGGCTCTTAGGCTTGGTCTGGAACATAAGGGGTTAAACCCGCGCAAAAAAAAATAGCGTGGGGGTCACCCCCAAGATCCAAACCAAGCACTTATCCCAGGCACGCAGTCTGGTCAGACAGGAATGGGGGTGGGGACGAGCGAGCGCCCCCCTCCCTCCTGAGACATACCAGACCGCATGCCCTCAACATGGGGGAGTGTGTGCTGTGGGGGAGGGGGGCACTGCCCCCCCACCCCAAAGCACTCTTGCCCCCATGTCGATAGGGACAAGAGCCTCTTCCCGACAACCCTGGCCGTTGGTTGTCGGGGTATGCGGGCGGAGAGCTTATCAGAATCTGAGAGACCCCTTTAATAAAGGGGTCCCCAGATTCCGGCCCCCCACCCTATGTGAATGAGTATGGGGTACATCGTACCTCTACCCATTCACATGGGGGAAATGTAAAGTAAAAAAAACACCACACAGAATAAAATATTTTATTAATCTGCTCCGGAGCCCCCCCTTTCTTCTTTAGCTCTCTTAGAAGGGGGGGTTTCTTCTCTCCCGATCTTCCGCCGGGACCCTGGGCTTCGGTGATTTCTGCCGGGGGAGGGCGCCATCCCTCGGTCCTCTCCGGAGCCTTCCGCCGGATGCCCCCACCCCATTTAAGCTCTTTTTCATTAGGGAGGGGCATCCGGACTTCGGGGTCTTCTGCCGGGGGATGGCGCCTATCCCCCGGTCTTTCCGGTGCCTTCCGCCAGGGTTCCGGTCTTCCTGGTCTTCTGCCGGGGGTGCGCCAACTCCCCGGTCTTTTCTCTTCTGTCTTCTCTGCTCCCTCTTCTGCCTGGCTCCCCCGCGGAGCCAGGGCTTTCTTCCGTCTTCTCTCTTCCTTCTTCTGCCTGTCTCCTCCGGGAGCCCAGGGCTTGTCTCCGCTGTCTTCTTCCTTCTCTTCCATTCGATGTTGACACGACGAGGTTCCGCGCTGACATGCCGTGTCAGCGGCGGGCATGGACTTATATAGGGTAATGCCACCATGTGACCTCAACCCATGTGACATCACATTCCCTGGGCATGATGGGAATGTGATGTCACATGGGTTGAGGTCACATGGTGGCATTGCCCTATATAAGTCCATGCCCACTGCTCAGACGGCATTCCAGCGCCGGACCTCGTCGTGTCAACATCCAATGGAAGAGAAGGAAGAAGACAGCGGAGACAAGCCCTGTGCTCCCGGAGGAGACAGGCAGAAGAAGGAAGAGAGAAGAAAGAAGACGGAAGAAAGCCCTGGCTCCGCGGGGGAGCCAGGCAGAAGAGGGAGCAGAGAAGACAGAAGAGAACAGACCGGGGAGTTGGCGCACCCCCGGCAGAAGACCAGGAAGACCGGAACCCTGGCGGAAGGCACCGGAAAGACCGGGGGATAGGCGCCATCCCCCGGCAGAAGACCCCGAAGTCCGGATGCCCCTCCCTAATGAAAAAGAGCTTAAATGGGGTGGGGGCATCCGGCGGAAGGCTCCGGAGAGGACCGAGGGATGGCGCCCTCCCCCGGCAGAAATCACCGAAGCCCAGGGTCCCGGCGGAAGATCGGGAGAGAAGAAACCCCCCCTTCTAAGAGAGCTAAAGAAGAAAGGGGGGGCTCCGGAGCAGATTAATAAAATATTTTATTCTGTGTGGTGTTTTATTTTACTTTACATTTCCCCCATGTGAATGGGTAGAGGTACGATGTACCCCATACTCATTCACATAGGGTGGGGGGCCGGCATCTGGGGGCCCCCTTATTAAAGGGAGCTCGCAGATTCCGATTAGCCCCGCCCGCATACCCCGACAACCAATGGCAAGGGTTGTCGGGAAGAGGCTCTTGTCCCTATCGACATGGGGGCAAGAGTGCTGTGGGGTGGGGGGGCAGTGCCCCCCTCCCCCACAGCACACACTCCCCCATGTTGAGGGCATGCGGTCTGGTACGGCTCAGGAGGGGGGGGGGCCGCTCGCTCGTCCCCTCCCCCATTCCTGTCCGGGCCAGACTGCATGCTTGGGATGAGGGCTTGGTTTGGATCTGGGGGGGACCCCCGCGCCGAATCGGCGCGGGTTTAACCCCTCACGTTCCGGACCAAGCCTAAGAGCCTAATGTAGCCCTGAAGGGGGACCCGCGCCGATTTCAAGTTTGAAATTTGGCGCCGAGTTCCCCTTCAGGGCTGAAAACAGCTCGGAGATTCCCGTGCGCCGCGTCACGCAGCGCAATCACGGGTACGCCGCTTGGTATTTACCAAGATTTTCACGGCGTACTGACAAGGCGCACGGGAATCCCTGACTTTTCTCTCTGCGCATGCCCAGTATGCAAATGAACCTCCCGAGGTTCAGGCGCACTGTGCAAGCGTACGGGGATCTGTTTGCAAAAAACACTTTCCCTTTCAATTCGGCCCGCCAAACACTTTAAAACACATGTCACTTCACTTCCCCTGCATCCCCCCCCCCCCCCCCCCCCTAATAAACTCCCGCCCAAACCCCCGCAATTTACAGTTTAATGTGCCGTGCGCCAGGTCTGTACTGGTGCACAATGCACCCTCTCCTGGGCGCACGGAGCACATTAGTAACTAGGGAAATACACTGCACTAGCAGCGTATTTCTTTAGTAAATGGCCAAACGGCTGCTACTCCTGCTTTTACTCCATGAGTCATGGAGTAAAGGCTTGGTAAATCAGGCCCAATATGTTCCTCTCATGTTCTTTCCCTCTTATCTTTTCTCTTATCTTTCCTCTTTTCTCTTATCTTCTTTAGCGCCCTGGGGTTTAGTCAGGGAGCCCTCGCCAAATTCCTTTTCAGGAGTAGCTACTGTAGATAGTTGTTAGAGATTCATTGATTTCTCCCTAAGTTTGGCCTTGTTGTATTTTTCTCTTCTGCCGCTAGGTGGTGGGGCACTTGATGGCAATAGATGTGAGAAGGACATTTCAAGGTCAAGTTATGGGTATATGGGATATCTCAGCCAATGGGCAGGGTTTTTTTTAATCCCTTAGCCTGCTGGGAGAATCTATATGTTCGGGTGGAGTCAGGTGATCTATGTTCTGTGCCACCCGGAGCGCTGTCTGGGTGAATGTGTGTCGTACGCCCCGGGCTGCTAGGCTGGAGATTTAGCCTGTCCCGGGGGCGTCGGGCTGCCAGGCTCTGTGAGGACCTAGAAGGGAAGCTGTCACCACAAAGGGACCAACCACCTTTACGAGGGACCACAATGAGTAACTGAATTAAGTACCGGAGCAGTATTCTCACTGAAGGGGCAGGGTGAAGAATCAGGAAACTTCAGGTGGTGATCAAGTCAGGAACCCAACCAGCTGATGCTTGCAGAGCAGCCTTGTGTGCCAAGACAGGGACTGAGCCGGTTAGAGAGGGTGGAGCTTTAAAGGTATCTGGAATGCCAAGCTAGGGACCCAGCAGGGAAGCGTGGGTGATGCTTGCGGGAGATACCACCGCAAAGAGCATTGAGGAGCTCAGGGGATTCAGAGTCAGTGAATCAAAGAGTCCAGTAAGAGACTAAAAGTGTGACAGCAAACCTGCACATGCATGAGTGGCACCTTGCGGTGGCCTTTTCACGTACGGCTGTCCTCCTACTGAAGTCTTGGAAATGCCATTTGAAATTGTAACTACTCAAGGGTGTCCTGGCCCAAAACCCTCTGTTAAAATAAATAAAACCTCTTTTGCATCCAAGAACTGTCTGGCGCCCAATGAGTTTTACCATCTTTGCACCCACTATGCCTCACAATCCACTACATATTGAAGGATGTAAGCTGTCTTTGGTCTTGGAGGGCCTCATTAGACCAAACAAGGTAAAATACCTTGCTACACTTCCCTTAGCTTTCATATTATCTTTTCTTATCTTTCCTTTGTTATCTTATCTATTCTTATCTTCTTGTATCTTTTTTCTTATCTTCTCGTATATTTTCTTATGCCTTCTCTTATCTTCTCTTATCTTTTCTCTGTTCTTTTATCTTCTCGTATCTTACATAGTTACATAGTAGGTGAGGTTGAAAAAAGACACAAGTCCATTAAGTCAAACCTATGTGTGTGATTATATGTCAGTATTACCTTGTATACCCCTGTATGTTGTGGTCGTTCAGGTGCTTTTCTAATAGTTTCATGAAACCATCGATGCCCCCCCCCCCCCCCTGATGAGACCACCGCCTGTGGAAGGGAATTCCACATCCTTTCCTGCTCTTACAGTAAAGAACCCTCTACGTAGTGTAGCACTACCCCCGCAGGAGCCTCTGGATAGAATAGGGATGGCGTGTTACCTTCTGTGATGCGTCTAGGGGTATGGTGATTATGATGAGCAATGACGGAATGTCCAAACAGCAAGGTGTCTTTTTCTGGTAGCTTTATTTCACCCAACACGGCAAAACAATAACTTGAGGTAGACAGAGAAAGATGGGTGAAGAGGAGAAGTTGCAGATTCAGGCTTGGACAATACAGAAGCAGTCCTGCTTCTAGCGGCACTTTTGTTTTGTCGCCACTCCAGCCGGTGTGGGTACAGTGTATCTGGACTGGCCTCTCACACCGACCTGGCAGTATCCCTTGGAACTTGGGGAGAAAATAAGTCTCTGCCACAGACTTGGGTGAACAATGGAAATTGGAGTGGAACCTCTGCCACAGGCCCCTTACTCTAGAGTGTCAATATTGAAGTGATTCCTTCTCAATAATGTAATGGCCTGAATCTCCCTCAGGTAGTCTTCTTGCTTTTGGTTTACCGATTGACAAGTTGCAACATTCAACTTCTCAGTGTCCGGCAACCCTGATCCCCGATGGATTGTCTAGGCCCTGTTGGATCGCCTGCCTCCGGGCTCACCTCAGACTGACTCCCCACCGAACAGCACAACTCGCTTGGGATCTTACTCACAGAAATTGGGGACTCAGTCGATCACTGGGGCCCCTTCACAGCTTCAGTTGCTCCGGGCCAACATGGCCCAGAACTGGGAACACCACGTAGCATGTGCGTCCCGGCCTGGTAGGCCATATCGCCGGGGCCCGTGATGTGCGCACACCCCGAAGGTGGGTGCCGCACCTGGAACCAGAACAGAACAGCCCAAAATGGCATCTGCCCAAGAAGTACCCTCCCCCAGTATGCCCCGCGAGGGAAAAACCCCTCTGATTGGCTGCTGGGGAGAAGCACCTCTGCCCGGACTCCACTGCTGCCATCTGCCGCCCCGGGGTAGGAAAGTACCTTTGGAACACAGAATAAACCAACAGCACAGCCCAGCAAGAACAGAGGCCCAATTTACTCAAATCAACCAGATGAGAGCCAAGTAACTCTCTCATCCCCCTCTAAATTTGGAATAGCACCTGGACTGAAAGTACACAGGCGCTACAGTAGTTTAAGGTTAAACCTCTTTTCTTCTAATTTTAATGATTGGCCACGTGTCTTGTTATACTCCCTTCCGCAAAAAAGTTTTAACCCTATTGTGGGGTCACCAGTACGGTATTTGTAAATTTAAATCATATCCCCTCTCAAGCATCTCTTCTCCAGGGAGAATAAGTTCAGTGCTCGCAACCTTTCCTCATCACTAATATCCTCCAGACCCTTTATTAGCTTTGTTGTCCTTCTTTGTACTCTTTCCATTTCCAGTACATCCTTCCTGAGGACTGGTGCCCAGAACTGGACAGCATACTCCAGTGAGGCCGGGCCAGAGTCTTGTAGAGTGGGAGAATTATCGTTTTATCTCTGGAGTTAATCTAATTTTTAATGCCAATATTCTGTTTGCTTTGTTAGCAGCAGCTTGACATTGCATGTCATTGCTGAGCCTATCATCTACTAGGACCCACAGGTCCTTTTCCATCCTAGACTCCCCCAGAGGTTCTCTCCCCAGTGTATAGATTGCATTCATATTTTTGCCAAATGCATTATTTTAAATTTTTCTACATTGAACCTCATTTGCCATGTAGTTGCCCACCCCATTAATTTGTTCAGATCTTTTTGCAACGTTTCCACATCATCCGCAAATACAGAGATTGCACTGTTCCCCCTTCCTCCAGGTCATTTATTTACAAATTAAATAGGATTGGTCCCAGCACAGAACCCTGGGGCACCCCACTACCCACCCCTGACCATTCTGAGTACTCCCCATTTATCGCCACCCACTGAACTCGCCCTTGTAGCCAGTTTTCAATCCAATGTACTCACCCTATGGCTAATGCCAACGGACCTTATTTTGTACAGTAAACGTTTATGGGGAACTGTCAAATGCTTTTGCAAAATCCAGACACACCACGTCTACGGGCCTTCCTTTATCTAGATGGCAACTCACCTCCTCATAGAAGGTTAATAGATTGGTTTGGCAAGAACGATTCTTCATGAATGATACCGTTCTCATTACTAAAATCTTGTATATAGTCCCTTATCATCCCCTCCAAGAGCTTACATACTATTGATGTTAGGCTAACTGGTCTGTAATTCCCAGGGATGTATTTTGGGCCCTTTTAAAATATTGGTGCTAAATTGGATTTTCTCCAATCAGCTGTTACCATTCCAGTCAGTAAACTGTCAATAAAAATTAAGAACAATGGTCTGGAAATTACTTGACTGAGTTCCCTAAGTACCCTTGGGTACAAGCCATCTGGTCCCGGTGATTTATTAATGTTAAGTTTCTCAAGTCTAATTTTAATTCTGTCTTCTGTTAACCATGTAGGTGCTTCCTGTGATGTGTCATGAGGATAAAAATGCAGTTTTGGTTACTGAAGCCTCCTGATGTCCTGGGCCAATATGGTCTGTCCTCCATCTTTTACTATTTATATACCTACTTATTTATTGGTATTTTTTTGCTCTCCTCCACTATGTGTCTTTCGTGTTCTATCTTAGCCTCCCTAATTTCACCCTTACATTTCTTGTTGCATTCTTTATAAAGTCTGAATGCTGATGATGATCTCTCAACCTTGTATTTTTTAAGGCCTTTTCCTTTGCTTGTATATGCATTTTTACATTGGAGTTAAGCCATCCATGACTTTTGCTCACTCTTTTAAATGTATTACCCAATGGGATGCTTTGGCTAATGCCCTTATTTAATATGCTCTTAAAGCAAACCCATCTATCCTCCGTGTTCTTGGGGCCAAATCCTCAAAAATCCTGCCTAACTTATCTTTTCCCATTTAAGTTACACGGACTTAAAATTTCTACCTAAGTGCCCGATCCACAAAGCACTTACCTAGAAATTTCAGGCCGTGTAACTCAAATGTCTCCGGCGCAATGCGGTCCTCTTCTGCAGGGGGCGATGACAATTTAAATGAGGCGCGCTCCCGCGCCGGCCGTACTGTGCATGCTCGTGACGTCATTTTCCCGACGGGCAGCGCGCAAAATTACGTTACGTCGGGCTTTGTGGATTGCGACGGGACAATAAAGTTGCGTCGGGTAAAAAAAAAGTTACGCGCCGGGAAAAAAAATTCAAAATTTAAAAAAAAACACGGCGATCGAAAAAAAGATCTGTTTTTACAAGGTGTTACTAGTTTACACTTTGTAAAAGCAGAACTAATTTTACGTATGCAAAAGTAAACTTACGCAGAAAACACAAAGCTGAAAAGCTTTGTGGATCTCCGTAAGTCCTCATTTGCATACGCAAATCGGCATTTCAATGAGAAATGCCCCCAGCGGCGGATGCGGTACTGCATCCTAAGATCTGAGGGCCTGATTCTCAAAAGAGATACGCAGACTTAACTGCTGTTCAGTCTGTGCCTAACTTTGGAAACGATTCTCAAAAGGCTTTTTCCAAAGTTAGGCAGAAAATCTGACATGTGTAAGACACTTACACGGTCAGATTTTAGGATGCAGTACCGCATCCGCCACTGGGGGCATTTCTCATTGAAATGCAGCTTTGCGTATGCAAATGAGGACTTAAGCAGA
Organism: Rana temporaria; assembly: GCF_905171775.1. NCBI lineage: Eukaryota > Metazoa > Chordata > Amphibia > Anura > Ranidae > Rana > Rana temporaria. Next base: position 655,541,913 of record NC_053489.1, on the reverse strand, counting down.
TTTTCAAAGCATTTCATCACTGTGATTTCTGCGTAAGTTCCGAATTTGCCTGCGCAAAACTAGGGCTGGTTTTATAATGTGTAAAGTTAGTCACACATTGTAAAGGCCCATTCCAGCGACGGCATTTGGTATGCATTCCCGAGGGAGAACTCCACGGCAATTTTTAAATTCAAAACCGGCATGGGTTCCCCCCCCAGGAGCATACCAGGCCCTTAGGTCTGGTATGGGTTGTAAGGAGACCCCCCCTACGCCGAAAAATCGACGTAGGGGGTCCCCCTACAATCCATACCAGACCCGTATCCAAAGCACGCTACCCGGCCGGTCAGGAAGGGAGTGGGGACGAGCGAGCGCCCCCCCCCCTCCTGAGCCGTGCCAGGCCGCATGCCCTCAACATGGGGGGGTTGGGTGCTCTGGGGCAGGGGGGCGCACTGCAGGCCCCCCCACCCCAGAGCACCCTGTCCCCATGTTGATGAGGACAGGACCTCTTCCCGACAACCCTTGCCGTTGGTTGTCGGGGTCTGCGGGAGGGGGCTTATAGGAATCTGGGAGTCCCCTTTAATAAGGGGGCCCCCAGATACCGGCCCCCCACCCTAAGTGAATGGATATGGGGTACATCGTACCCCTATCCATTCACCTGGAGGCAAAAAGTAAAAGTTAGTAAACACACAACACAAGGGTTTTTAAAATAATGTATTATTCTGCTCCGGATGCCCCCCTGTCTTCTTTATTAGCTCTATTTCCAGGGGGGGGGGCTTCTTCTTCCACTCTCCGGGGGTCTTCCACTCTCCGGGGGTCTTCCACTCTCCGGGGGTCTTCTTCCACTCTCCGGGGGGGTTTCTTCTTCCGCTCTCCGGGGGGGGGGGCTTCTCCGCTCTCCGGGGGTCTTCTTCCATCTTCTCCCCTCTTCCGCTGTTGACTCGGCGAACCCCGGTTCTTCTCCAGCTGTCCGGTGCCTTCTTCTTCAGCGCTGGCTGCCTGCTATCTTTGTGTGTTAGCTCAATTAGTAACAGGCAGCCGGCGCGGTCTTCTGTGACGTCAGGGTCTTCTCTTCTGTTCTTCTCCCCTCTTCCGATGTTGACTCGTCGCATCTTGTCGCTGTAATGATGGAAGCGCGCCTTGCATCCCATTTATATAGGCATCACCGTCCCATCATGCTCCGGTAGGTACCCACGTGGTGGGTGCACGTGGGTAGGCACCCACCACGTGGGTACCTGCCGGAGCATGATGGGACGGTGATGCCTATATAAATGGGATGCAAGGCGCGCTTCCATCATTACAGCGACAAGATGCGACGAGTCAACATCGGAAGAGGGGAGAAGAAGAACCTGACGTCACAGAAGACCGCGCCGGCTGCCTGTTACTAATTGAGCTAACACACAAAGATAGCAGGCAGCCAGCGCTGAAGAAGAAGGCACCGGAGAGCTGCAGAAGAACCGGGGTTCGCCGAGTCAAGAGCGGAAGAGGGGAGAAGATGGAAGAAGACCCCCGGAGAGCGGAGAAGCCCCCCCCCGGAGAGCGGAAGAAGAAACCCCCCCCGGAGAGTGGAAGAAGACCCCCGGAGAGTGGAAGACCCCCGGAGAGTGGAAGAAGAAGCCCCCCCTGGAAATAGAGCTAATAAAGAAGACAGGGGGGGCATCCGGAGCAGAATAATAAATTATTTTAAAAACCCTTGTGTTGTGTGTTTACTAACTTTTACTTTTTGCCTCCAGGTGAATGGATAGGGGTACGATGTACCCCATATCCATTCACTTAGGGTGGGGGGCCGGTATCTGGGGGCCCCCTTATTAAAGGGGACTCCCAGATTCCGATAAGCCCCCTCCCGCAGACCCCGACAACCAACGGCAAGGGTTGTCGGGAAGAGGTCCTGTCCTCATCAACATGGGGACAGGGTGCTCTGGGGTGGGGGGGCCCGCAGTGCGCCCCCCTGCCCCAGAGCACCCAACCCCCCCATGTTGAGGGCATGCGGCCTGGCACGGCTCAGGAGGGGGGGGGGCGCTCGCTCGTCCCCACTCTCTTCCTGACCGGCCGGGTAGCGTGCTTTGGATACGGGTCTGGTATGGATTGTAGGGGGACCCCCTACGTCAATTTTTCGGCGTGGGGGGGTCTCCTTACAACCCATACCAGACCTAAGGGCCTGGTATGCTCCTGGGGGGGGGAACCCATGCCGTTTTTTTTTTTGAAAATTGGCATGGAGTTCTCCCTCTCAGGAATGCATGCTGAGCGACGCTGTCATTTTTTTTTATAATTATTTGTTTTCCCGGCGCGTCTTTTTTTTTTCACCCGTCGCAACTTTAGTGTCCTGTCGAAATTCTCAAAGCCGCCCGGCGTTAATTACGTTCACGCGCTGCACGTCGGGAAAATGACGTCACACGCATGCGCAGTACGGCCGGCGCGGGAGCGCGCCTCATTTAAATTTTAAACGCCCCCAGGAGAGGAGGACCGCCTTACGACGGCGGCACTTAAGTTACACGGCCTGAAATTTCTAGGTAAGTGCTTTGACGATCGGGCACTTAGGTAGAGATTTTAAGTCAGTGTAACTTAACTGCTGAAATTTAAGTTAGGCTACGTTTTTGGGAATTTGGCCCTGACAGTGTAAGTGTCTTACAGATGTCAGATCTTCTGCCTATCTTTGGAAAACTGCTTCTGAGGATCAGTTCCAAAGATAGGCACAGGGATACGCAGGCTGAACAGCAGTTCCGCCTGCGTATCCCTTTTGAGGATTTGGCCCTTTGTTCCTAAGATTTTATCACAATTTGTGCCTTCTAGCATGGTTCGTAGTTTAGGGAAGTTGGCTCTTTTGAAATTCAGTGTCTTTGTATTCCCCTTAGGTTTCCTATTTGTGTGATCTATACTGAAGCCAATTGACCTGTGATCACTCTTACCTAAATTTCCCAGTATTTCCACATCAATGATCACGTCTGTATTGTTGGTAATCAGTAGATCCAGTTACGCTTTATTTCTAGTTGGTACATTTAGGAACTGGTGAGCCTTAGATGAATGCGTGGTTCCCTCCGCCCAGTTTATGTCTGGATAATTCAAATCCACCATTATGATAACACTTCCCATCCTTGCTGCTAATCCAAATTTTGATAGGAGATTTGTCTCCGCCTCCTCCTTCAGGTTAGGGGGCCTATAGCATACTCCCAGTATTATTTTCCCCTTAGCTTCATCACTTTGAAGCTCTACCGATAAGGATTACACCTCCTCCCTAACTCCTTTAGTTAAGTCATCTCTCACATTCACATGTACATTATTCTTGATATATGGGCATACCCCTCCCCTTTTTTTGCCCTCTCTATCCTTGCTATAAAGGGTATACCCTTAAATGGTTGGCAGCCAATCATGAGAGCTGTTGAACCAGGTCTCGGGTCATCTTCTCTTATCTTTTCGCTGTTCTCTTATCTTCTCGTATCTTCTCTTATCTTTTCTCTGTTCTCTTATCTTCTAGTATCTTCTCTTATCTTTTCTCTGTTCTCTTATCTTCTTGTATCTTCTCTTATCTTTTCTCTGTTCTCTTATCTTCTTGTATCTTCTCTTATCTTCTCTCTGTTCTCTTATCTTCTTGTATCTTCTCTTATCTTCTTTTATCTTTTCTCTGCTCTCTTATCTTCTCATATCTTCTCTTATCTTCTCATATCTTCTCTTATCTGTTCTCTTATCTTCTCTCTGTTCTCTTATCTTCTTGTATCTTCTCTTATCTTTTCTCTGCTCTCTTATCTTCTCATATCTTCTTTTATCTGTTTTCTTATCTTCTCGTATCTTCTCTTATCTTTTCTCTGTTCTCTTATCTTCTCATATCTTCTCTTATCTTCTCCTATTTTTTCTCTGTTCTCTTATCTTCACGTATCTTCTATCTTTTCTTCTTGTATCTTCTCTTATCTTTTCTCTATTGTTCTCTGTTTCTCTTCTCCCTCTAATCTTCTCTCTTTCTCTTCTCCTTCTCATTCTCTCTCTTTCTCTTTGGGTTCTCTCTTGTCCCTTCCTTCTTTCTTCCTCATCTTATGTGGGTCATGCAGATCATACAGTGCCTTAAAAAAGTATTCATACCACTTGAAATATTCCACATTTTGTCATGTTACAACCAAAAATGTAATTGTTTTTTATTGGGATTTTATATGATAGACCAACACAAAGTGGCACATAATTGTAAAGTGAAAGGAAAATGATAAATGGTTTTCAATTTTTCTTTTTACAAAGTATATGAAAAGTGTTGGGGGTACATTTGTATTCCGCCCCCCTGAGTCAATACTTTGTAGAACCCCCTTTCTCTGCAATTACAGCTGCAAGTCTTTTTGGGGATGTCTCTACCAGCTTTGTACATCTAGAGAGTCAAATTTTTGCCCATTCTTCTTTGCAAAATATCTCAAGCTCTGTCAGATTGGATGGAGAGCATCTGTGAACAGCAATTTTCAAGTCTTGCCACAGATTCTCAATTGGATTTAGGTCTGGAGTTTGGCTGGGCCATTCTAACACATGAAAAAAGGGGGGACTTTGGAACTTTAAATGAGGCACACATGGTGTGCCTCCATCCCTGGTTCAAAAGGATAAAGTAAGGAGGTTGGGATTTTAAATGAGGCTATTTAAACATGTTGATGGTAAAGAGAATATCGATGCATGTTTATTGAACATAAGAAAAAGGTATAAAGTGCATAACAGCAATAAAAACCACATGCAAGAAAAAACATTGAAAGTAAATGTCATTCCAAGAACACACACATATAATATGTGCGAGTGTATAAAATATCAAGGTTACGTAATATATATCGACTTGGTATCATGCGATGGCAGAATTAACTGGATTAACACATAAAACAATTCCATATATGTACATAAACCATCTGCGCAGCAGAAACGGAAAGGGTGAACATATTGAAACATAGTAAAATCATTGTTCATTGGTGGGTGGTGTTCTTGGTAGATAGTGTAGTATAAACCTGAAACTGCATCCCTAGTGTTCGACGCGTTTCGTGTGTGAACACTCATCAGGGGCGGATGCTCAAAAGGTATCTATAAGATATGATGGAAAAATAAATGAATAAATGATTAGTTTGTAAGATGAAGACTAATCCTAGGTGTAACAGGCGCCGTTGCGCTGTAGTGCGTTCCACGCTGGAACGCATTATGGTGACTGCGCGATGACGTCATCGCCCGGTGCTGTGTGCGTTCCAGCCTGGAACACGGAAGTGCGCTGTGGATCAGCGCTGGATTGGGCGCACCTGTTACCTGCCTATAAAGGCATTCAATTGAAATAGAGACTTGGTTCTATTATTGTCAGCCGTATCGGCCACGCTACAATAGAGGTACCAACACTCCCCATTCTGGATTTCAAGCGTGACAGCGACATTATGGCCAGCTAGCAGAGACCTTCACTACGTCTAGGCTGCCATCGCTGCAGACAACCTAAGAGTTCTTCTTGCTGACACCCTACACTACAGAATCCTAAAAGCCCTGCAAACGGATAGGTAGACATTGTATTACTTGTAGTGCCTTAAGAAGATCTGCTACACATATTGCTATTATACAAGTCCTATACTTAACGCTGGCTTATTTTCTATCATCATACTACTTGGGACTGTCTGTTGTGTTTTGGCTGTTTGCTGTGCAAGATCTTAAAGGAACATATACTCTCAAATAAGCTGAGCTATATATGTCTCTCCTATGCAATCACTGGTTGCTACAGTATTCCTATTTACTACGTGCTTGACATAAGTTTTAACTTGTTTATGGGCCCATGCCCTAAGTTATTGAACATGTTCGCTCTAAACTTTTCTATGCTAAGGGTTGAAGGTATTCCATACCTATTCCCTTAGTGGCCTAATGTACTTCTTTATGTTGAAGTGATATAATGTAGGGAACCCCCAAAACTCCTGTTCCCTGACTGGAGTGACGCCTGGGGTCCCGTACTGATAATCACTTGCATTTAGAAGTGCATTGGAATCTTCACATGTATTGCATACTTTTAAACGCTAGGGGTTGGTCGCATGTTGCAATACGTCCAACCCTAGAAGCTCAACGCATTCCTTTATGTGAGAGAGAGATGATGTAGAGAAGCCCCAAACTCCTGTTTGTGTGGAGTGATGCCTGGGGCTCAGTACTGAATTCTCACATAAATCCTTGCTATCCGCAGTTGTGGTTCACTCCCGTTTATCAGTGCCGTTACACTAGTAAGGGCAAAGTAGCCTATCCTAAGTACTTACATGAAAGTCATGCGATGGATAGTGGAAACTAGTAAGGCAAGGCCCATTATACTTGTCTGTCCCGGGAGCAGAGGTATTAAGGAGTCACGTGCTGAGGGGGGCCACATGCAGGGACCCCCACAACCTGGAGAACATGGTGCACAGGTTACCGCTATGAGGAACCAGGGTGGTGAGCCCATGGTGGATACCAAAGGACATTCTAAAAAAAGAAGGAATTACAATTCTCACACATAAATATGCTTTGATCTAAACCAGTGGTTCTCAACCTTCTAGTGCCGTGACCCCTTGATAAAATTTCCCAAGTTGTGGGGACCCCTAACAGTAAAATTATTTTCGTAGCGTGGGTTGTCGGCACCCAAGGCAAGACAAGTCATTTGTGCCCCTAACCCACAGACATTTAGCACTACCTGAGTCATTTTAATGGCAACTCTAATCACAGGTAGTGTTGCTCACTGTGTCTCCGATTTTGTGGTGTCTCGTAGCAGTGACACCTATGCCGAAATCAGGAGATGGGGTCTCCTTCAGCCCCTCCCACTTCATATTCCTCACCAGTCAGCTGACCTCTAGTCTCTGCCCCCCAGCCATGCCGCGAACTGAATGGGTGCCTGTAAAGAGGCTGAGTGGGCAGCTGCGGGCTCCAGGAACAGCCCAGAATTCGGTGACCCCCTGGCAAATCATCTTTTGACCCCCAAGGGTCAAGAACCACTGATCTAAACCATTCCATTGTAGCTCTGGCTGTATGTTTAAGGCCGTTGTCCTGCTGGAAGGTGAACCTCTGCCCCAGTCTCAAGTCTTTTGCAGACTCTAACAGGTTTTTTTCTAAGATTGCCCTGTATTTTTGAAATTTTTGCCCATTCTTCTTTGTCAGAATAGCTCAAGCTCTGTCAGATTGGATGCAGAGGGGGTTTGCATCTCTCAGCTAATACAGCTTGTCAGGGGGGCTGAGGCTTTAACAAACAGGTGGAGCTCAGGGGAAAGCGGAAATTCAGGTGGGTAAACGTCCCTCCGTCACAATTGTCATTTATTTTTCGTCTCTTGATGAAAGTTGGAATTGGTTTTCATCATAGTTTTTGTCAATTGACTTGATGCAATTTTTTTTTTTTTTTTATCACTGAAAACTATGCCGGAAATATTTTCGCCTACAAAATTAACACTGGTATGGTTAAAGCTCATGGCTGGACAGCTCATTCAAGGTTATTTCTAAACTGGGAAAATAAGCATTTTAAAGACATAAAGATAAAAAGGATGCATATACACAATGGGCCGGATTCAGGTAGAATTGCCCATTAATTACGGAGGCGCAGGGCAACGTTTTTGCCCTGCGCCCCCGCAAATTTGCTCCGCTGCCCTTGATTCACGGAGAAGAAGCTCCGTGAATTGCGCGGGCGCGCCGGCAAAATGCCCGGCGCAAGAGCACGCAATTTAAATGATCCCGTAGGGGGCGGGAATCATTTAAATTAGGCGCGTTCCCGCGCCGCTCGTAGAGCGCATGCTCCGTCGGGAAACTTTCCCGACGTGCTTTGCGGCAAATGACGTCGCAAGGACGTCATTTGCTTCAAAGTGAACGTGAATGGCGTCCAGCGCCATTCACGATTCACTTACGCAAAGTATGTAAAATTCGAATTTCGCGACGCGGGAACGACGGGTATACGTAACATGGGCTGCCCCTTCTAATAGCAGGGGCAGCCTTGCGCGGAAACCGCCGTACGTAAACAACGTAAATTGCGTACGCAGGGCTCGCGCAACGTTGTGAATCGGTGTTAGTATGCAATTTGCATACTATACACTGAGCACAACGTGAACGTCACCTAGCGTCCACCGCAAGAATGCAGCCTAAGATATGCGGGCATAAGAGCCTTATGCCGCGCAGATCTTAGGCTGCAGTCGGCGTAACGAGGTTCCTGAATCAGGAGCACTCGTTACGCCGGGGCAAGTAAGCAATTGCGCTGTGTAACCTATGGTTACACAGGCACAATTGCTTCTTGAATCCACCCCAATGTGAATAGAAAGGTGAGATGGTAATCCATGCATCTCCCTAGCATGAATAAAGGAGCAGTTAATTTCAGAACCATGGACAGCTCAGCAACTAGAGGCTACAATCACATCTGTTAGGCTGTTGTATACTATGGACTATCAGACTGTTATACTGTATGCATTACAGAATGTCCATTATGCTATTATACACATTTTGGAACATCTATTAGACTGTCACATACATCCCATAATGTCAGTCTGTCTTTTATATACATCACATAGGAGTCTATCTATTAAAGGGGGTTGTAAAGGTAAAAAAAAAAAAAAATCATAAATAGCTTCCTTTACCTCAGTGCAGTCCTCCTTCACTTACCTCATCCTTCCATTTTGCTTTTAAATGTCCTTATTTCTTCTGAGAAATCCTCACTTCCTGTTCTTCTGTCTGTAACTCCACACAGTAATGCAAGGCTTCCTCCCTGGCGTGGAGAAAGACTCTTGAGGTGGCAAGCAGGAGGGTCAGGACGCCCACTAACACACAGCTCCTGACTCTCCTGCTCGCCCCCTCCCCCCCTCAAGAGGCTTTCTCCACACCAGGAAGAAAGCCTCGCATTACGGTGTGTAGTTACAGACAGAAGAACAGGAAGTGAGGATTTCTCAGAAGAAATAAGGACATGTAAAAGCAAAATGGAAGGATGAGGTAAGTGAAGGAGGACTGCACTAAGGTAAAGGAAGCTATTCAGGGAATTTTTTTTTTTTACCTTTACAACCCTTTTAAATCTTCTGCCCTTGTTTTTTTATCTTTTCTGACAAAAAAAAGTCATTATGAGCTAGTATGCATAGCATACTAGCTAATTATGTTGCACTTTCCTGAGATCGAAGCCCCCGAAGCGCTCCTCTTCCCTCTCCACCACCATGTCTCCTCAAGGGGTCTTCCTTGTATCACTGCTCCGGAGCTGTGACTGGCCGGAGCGGCGATGACGTCACTCCCGCGCATGTGCGCGGGACCGGCACGATCGCCGCACATGCGCATGTTTCCGGGCATTATCATTGATAATGCCGGATCGCTCAGTGCGCCTGCGCCATCGGTGCAGTGTTTTCAGCAAATATCTCCTTAAATGTGTGGGTTAAGGAGATATTTCTTGCACCTACAGGTAAGCCTTAATCTAGGCTTGAAGTTGTATGGTTGTGTTTACATCCACTTTAATACCTTATACAGCCCACTTCCTGTTTCTTGTCTGGTAAAACGCCTAGGCGTATGACATGCATAGCTCTCTCTCTCTCTCACTCCCCTGGGAGTCTGCCAGGAAGGGAGGGGGGGGGTGAGCCATCAGCAGGCCAATGAGAGCTGCAGAGCTGGAGATGTGCCTCTGTGTGTCTGTGTAAATCCAGGAAGGGAACAGGCAGCAGCTTTAAAAAATGGATGCAGTAAGACCCAGTGGAGGGAGATTTCTGCAGCATATTTGGCAAGTACAGACTCACAGTACAGTGGAACCTTGGATTATGAGTATAATCCACTCCAGAAGAATGCTTGTAATCCAAAGCACTCGCATATCAAAGCGAGTTTCCCCATAGAAGTCAATGAAAATGAAGATAATTCATTCCACATTGACTTCTATGGCATGCAATACCACATGTGGCCAGAGGGGGTGCCAGAGAGCCTCGGAAATACTCGGGGACAGCTCGGCTGATCTTGGAAACGCTCGGGAACTGAGTATTTCTGAGTATTTCCGAGTATTTCCAAGTGTCACCGGCGCCCCCGCACCTCTGGCCAAATGCGGTGCTGCACACTCCATTAGCATGAATTCTGCTCGTTTTGCGAGACAACACTAGCAAACCGAGTCAGAATAAAAAAAAATAAAAAAAAGTTGCTAGTTATTCAAAACGCTCATTTACCGCGTTACTTGTAAACCGAGATTCCACTGTATGTCCTTTAACCACTTCCTTACTGGGCACTTAAACCCCCTTCCTGCCCAGAGGACTTTTTGCGATTCGGCACTGCGTCGCTTTAACCGACAATTGCGCGGTCGTGCGACGTGGCTCCCAAACAAAATTGACGTCCTTTTTTTCCCACAAATAGAGCTTTCTTTTGGTGGTATTTGATCACCTTTGCGGTTTTTATTTTTTGCGCTATAAACAAAAATAGAGCGACAATTTTGAAAAAAAAATAAAAATGTTTTACTTGTTGCTGTAATAAATGGCTCAATTTTTTTTAAAAAAAACATTTTTTATCCTCAGTCTAGGCCGATACGTATTCTACATATTTTTAGTAAAAAAAAAAAAAAAATCGCAATAAGCGACTGGTTTGCGCAAAAGTTAGAGCGCCTACAAAATAAGGGACAGAATTATTATTTTTTTATTATTATTTTTTTTACTAGTAATGGCGGCGATCTGCGATTTTTATTGCGACTGCGACGTTATGGCGGACACATCGGACACTTTTGACACATTTTTGGCGCCATTCATATTTATACTGCAATCAGTGCTATAAATATGCACTAATTACTGTATAAATGTGACTGGCAGGGAAGGGGTTAACACTAGGGGGTGAGGAAGGGGTTTAATGTGTACCCTAATTAGTGTTCTAACTGTGGGGGAAGGGGGGTGACTGGGGGAGGTGACCGATCTGTGTCCCTATGTACAAGAGACACAGATCGGTCTCCTCTCTCCCTGACAGCACCGCTGTCTGCGAGAGCCGGGAATGAGAGATGATCTCATATGTAAACATATGAGATCATCTCTCATTGGCCGCACAGATCGCCTAGGAAACGGCCGCTCCGATTGGCCGTTCACGGCGATCTGTGATTGGCTGTGTCCAAGGGACACGGCCAGCACAGCAGTTCCCCGCTGCGCGCTCGGGAGCGCGCGCGGGGAACGAGCAAAGGGGCTGCCGTCAATTGACGGCGGCTCAGAGATTTAGAACCACCCCGCGGCCGTCAATAGTCGTACGGCCGTCGGGAAGTGGTTAAACTGGTATGTACCGTATTTATCGGCGTATACAGCGCACTTTTTTGAAAATCAGGGCAAAATCGTGGGTGCGCGATATACGCCGATACCCGCTTTCCCCGCACCGAGTTTGAATACTGCACCGGTGTATACCGAGCGCAGTACACTCGTGTATAGTCGGGCAGGCTCAGCTCCTCTCGCGCTCACGTCCTGGAGCACGAGAGTAGCCGAGCCTGCCCGACTATACACGAGTGTACTGCGCTCGGTATATGCCGGCGCAGTATTCAAACTCAGCGCGGGAAAGCGGGGATCGAGCGGGGAGGACGCCGCAGAAGGACGCCGGACCCGACAAAGAGGACACCCGAAGCCGCAGACGGACGCCGGACCCGACGAGACACCAAAACTGTAAGTACTAAAATGTTTTTTTACAGGAATGTCGGGTCCACTTTAGTGGTGCGCGCTATACGCCAGAGCGCGCAATACCCCGATAAATAGGGTACATTACAGAATGTCAATTGTTGCTTTAAATTTCCTTTAGAATTCTTCTGACCCTTGTAAGTTATTCTGTATTAGAGAGAGATATTAATAGCTGTGCTTCTTTCACAGAAGTATGTAGTATAATTATAAAGTCCTTGCTGACTCAGTAGGGCATTTTTTCTGGAACATTGCTTTTAAAATGTCCTTAGCATTAAAAATGACAAGGCTGAGTACATTGTACTACTGATGTTGTCAGTAACCACAATTAGTCATTAAAGTGATTGTAAAGTCTCTTTTTTTCCCCCTATAAAAATAATAAACATCTTACTTACTTATCTGCTCTGTTGCAGTGGATTTGCAGAGAGCAGCCCTGATCCTCCTCTTCTCGGGTCCCTCTTCTGTGCTCCTGGCCCCTCCCTCCTGTTCAGTGCCTCCACAGAAAACAGCTTACTATGGGGACACCCGAGCCGAGTCACAGCTCTGTGTGTCCATTCAGACACCGCCCCACCCCCTCTCTCTTCTGATTGGCTGGCTGACTTTGATTGACAGCAGCAGAAGCCAATGGCACCGCTGCCGTGTCCCAGCCAACCAGAAAGGAGAATCTTGGTCAGCCAAGGGACACGTGGACAGAGAGGGGGACCTCAGGCACGTGTTAGGGGGGCTGCTGCACCCAGAAGGCTTTTTATTGTAATGTATAGAATGCATTAAGATAAAAAAACCTTCTGGGCCAGATTCAGAAAAATGCGCGCATCTTTCTGCTGGCGTAACGTATCTCCGATACGTTACGCCGCTGTAATTTTGGGCGCAAGTTCTGTATTCAGAAAGAACTTGCGCCCTTATTTACGGCGGCGTAACGTATGTGTTGCGGCATAAGGCCGCGTAATTCAAATAGGGATTGTTGGAGGTGTGTTGTATTTAAATTTGCCTTTCCCCCCGCATTTTTTAAGTTTTTTTTGAACGGCGCATGCGCCATCCTTAAAATATCCCAGTGTGCATTGCGCCAAAGTACGCCGCAAGGACGTATTGGAATCGACGTGAACGTAAATGATGTAAATCCGTATTCGTGAACGACTTACGCAAACGACGTAAAAATTTTAAAACTCGGTGCGGGAACGACGGCCATACTTAAAGCGGTCCTCCACCCTAAAGTGGAGTCCCGCTGATCGGAACCCTCCCCCCCTCCGGTGTCACATTTGACACCTTTCAGGGGGGAGGGGGGTGCAGACACCTGTCTAAAGACAGGTATTTGCACCCACTTCCGGCCACACGCTACGGGCGAAAGACGGGCATTCCGTCACATCCCGTCTGTCGCCCGTTGTGTGCTGGGAACACTCGGCTCCCAGCACACAGCGTGTGAGCCAATCGGCGGGCGCAGCGCGACTCGCGCATGCGCCGTAGGGAACCGGGCAGTGAAGCCGCAGCGCTTCACTTCCTGGTTCCCTCAGCGTGGATGGCGGGGGGAGCAGCAGAGTGACGAGCGATCGCTCGTGCTCTGCTGCGATCGGCGCTGGACTCCAGGACAGGTAAGTGTCCTAATATTAAAAGTCAGCAGCTGCAGTATTTGTAGCTGCTGTCTTTTAATATTTTGTTCCCGTGGCACATCCGCTTTAACATTATCTACACCTCTTATAGCAGGGGTAGCTATATGCTGAAAAAAGCCGAATGTAAACGACGTAAAAAAAATCGTCGGCGGGACATACGTTTCTGAATCGCCGTATCTACCTAATTAGCATATTCCTTGTGTAAACATACGGAAGCGCCACCTAGCGGCCAGCCTGAAATTGCAGCCTAAGATTCGACGGTGTAAGACACTTACACCTGTCGGATCTCAGGGATATCTATGCGTAACTGATTCTATGAATCAGGCGCATAGATACGACCTCCCGCACTCAGAGATATGATGGCGTATCCAGAGATACGCCGTCATATCTCTTTTCTGAATCTGGCCCTCTGCCTTTACAACTCCTTTAACCACCTCAAAATGTAAAATGCAAAACTCCTGTGGGTGTAACAATATGTCCGCTTAACCCCTTTCAGTGTATCCCTACTATGGACGAGTGCGGGGTGTAGCAAGACGGCGGCGACTAAACGTCACTTCCGTTACACTTTCTGACGGGTCGCCTAATCTGATGAAACACCGGCACCTTTTACCCCTGGGGCTGCTGTCGGCAGGAGGAGGAGGGGATCGGGCCGGCACACTGCAGTCCCGTGGAGAATGGATACCTCCATCAGGACTGCTTCACTTCCCAGTGTCCATGCCAAGGCGCATAGTCCCACATGCTCCCCTCCAACCACCACTGTTGTTTTGCATTTCCTTGCTTGGTGGCCAAGCGTAAGTACCCCCCTCCTTGGGGTACAGCTGCAGCTGGTGGAGGATGAGGATGATGACCTGGAGCCCTATTTGGTGTCCTGTAAGAAGGGCAGATAAGAAGACTACTGCCCACAGCTGGCTCCCAACAAACACTCTCAGCAAGCTCAGAGTCATGGGTAGGTAGGTGGTCTCAGAGCAGAGCCACCAGGGGCCATCTGGCTTTCTAGCAGGGGGGGCCCCTCTTTGGCATGGATTATTGGGAGAGTGTTTAAAGGGGGTGTCTTCTCCTTTTTGCAAATAAAGAGCATCTATTTAATGATTTCCTTTTTTATTTTCTGTTTTATTATTTTCTTTTAAAAGTGGTTGGTTATCGGTGTTAGAAGCTGCAGGTGGAGGGGTTGCAAAAAGTCCCATGTAACTTTGGGGGGGGGGGGGGGTTCTTGAAGCTCACATGGTGGTCTGTAATGGAAACTTCATATGTGCACTTGAAGGGGGAGTCTGCCTGGTATGTGCTGGGGTTAACTTAACCCCCATCCTTGAATGGGATTTTTTTCTGTCACTGGCTCAGTTAGCCACATAGCCACCAGAGACCAAACACAGTCCACCAGAGACCCCACAAAGCTCCCAGAGACCCTACCTAGCTTCCAGAGACCCTACCTAGTTCCCAGAGACCCCACATAGCTCGCCAGAGACCCCACATAGCTCGCCAGAGACCCCACATAGCTCGCCAGAGACCCCACATAGCTCGCCAGAGACCCCACATAGCTCGCCAGAGACCCCACATAGCTCGCCAGAGACCCCACATAGCTCCGAGTGGGACCCTACCTAGCTCACCATAGACCCTACCTAGCTCACCAGATAACCTACTTAGCTCCCAGAGACACCACATAGCTCACCAGAGACCCCACATAGCTCACCAGAGACCCCACAAAGGCCACCAGAGACCCCATGTAGCTCCCCAAGACCCCACATAGCTCCAAGAGACCCCACATAGCCACCAAAGCCCTCAAATAGCTCCAAGAGACCCCACATAGCTCCAAGAGACCCCACATAGCTCCAAGAGATGCCACATAGCCACCAGAGACACCACATAGCTCACCAGAGACCCCACACAGTCCACCAGAGACCCCATGTAGCTCCCCAAGACCCCACATAGCTTCAAGAGACCCCACAAAGCCACCAGAGACCCCACATAGCTCTAAAAGACCCCACATAGCTCCAAGAGACCCCACATAGCTCCAAGAGATGCCACATAGCCACCAGAGACCCCACATAGCCACCAGAGACCCCACATAGCCACCGCATAGGTGGAGCTCCAATTTGAAGAGGTGGAGCCTAAAGAGGAAGGGGTGGATTTTACAGATTAAGGGGTGGATCTTAAACAGGAAGGGGTGGGACACATATAGATGGAGGGTGCCCAACTTTAGCCTTGCGTAGGGCCGCACAAAACCAAAATACACCACTGGCTACACCCCTAGAACTGTACTGTATTCACATTTAGTGAAAACTGTACCACATGCTCCTCCATGTTATTCTATGCTTTGTACCGATCCTGTCCTATGTCTGTTTATTAGTTGATTCTTTTCTACCAATGAATAATTTGAAGGATAAAGAGGTCTTTAAAGGGGTTGTAAAGGTTTGTTTTTTATTTTCTAAATATGTTCCTTTAAGCTAGTGCATTGTTGGTTCACTTACCTTTTCCTTCTAAATGTTTTTTTTCTTTGTCTGAACTTCTCACTTCCTGTTCCTCCTCAGTAAGCTGTTCTGGCTGACAAACCCCCAGCCAGATGATGGGGGTAAGCTTACTGAGGAGAAACAGGAAGTGATAAATTCAGAGAAAGAAAAAAACATTTAGAAGGGAAATGGAAGGAAAAGGTAAGTGAACCAACAATGCACTAGCTTAAAGGAACCTATTTTAAAAATAAAAAACAAACCTTTACAACCCCTTTAAGCTTCATTTTCTAATAGAGCTTAAAAGTTTACTAAGTCAAATGTTTGATTACCTCACTTTTATTGCTTGTTATTTCTATCAGATATTTTAGCCCCATGCATTGGGCATGACTGTTGTTATTCTATTTAAACCAATAAAAATAATTGCAAAAGAAAGCAGAAAATGACGCTTGGGAATTTTCTGTAAGCACACAATGTTCTGCACACCTCCAGCATTGTCACTGCTGACATTGTTTGAACGTTTGACAAGTTTAGAAAACCATAGTGGAATGGAAAGGTCATTTTTAATAACCATAATTTACAACATGATTTGTGTGGTAATTATGTTACATACTTTATGATGAAAGTGGAATGTTCCTTTAAATAGAAACTCCATGTTAAACCCATTTTCTATAATTGCCCAACTATACTTAGAGAATCACGTCCCTAAATCTCTGCTGACATTAAAAGATTCCCTGCTTACACAAAGCTAGATTAAAGGGTCACTAAAGGAAAAAATTTTTTTAGCTGAAATGACTGTTTACAGGGCATAGAGACATAATAGTTAACTGATTCCTTTTAAAAATGATTAAAAATGGATAAAAAATCAATCATATAATGTGCCTGCAGTGTAGTTTCGTTTTTGCTGTTGTTTGCTGGTTCTCTGATGTACAGAGAGCCACTAGAGGGCAGTCAGCCAATAGAGAGCAGTGATACTTTGTCTAAAACTCCTCAGCACCAATCCAGTTTCGTTTTACACACACCTCCTTGATTAGTGACCACCGTGAGAAATCTCCCAGTACTGTGGTTATCAGGAAACAGGCAACCAGGAAGTGTCCAGAACAGAGAGGATTTACAGCAACATGAAAGCAAAAACGAACAATGAGGACATGAAACCAGGACTGCAGCAAGGTAAAGGAAGCTATTTAGCTGAAAAAAAAAATTCCTTTAGTGACCCTTTAAATATATATTTATGGGAGAGGTTACGTTTAAAGGGGTTGTAAAGACAAAAATATTTTCCTCTTAAATTAAAGTCTGACAGTAGCTGATAAAGTAAAAAGTAAGGTTTTGCATTATTATGCCGCGTACAGACGGTCGTTTTTTGTGATGAAAAAAAAACGACATTTTTAAAAACGTCATTTAAAATGACCGTGTGTGGGGAAAACGTAGTTTTATGTCTTCTGAAAAACGACAAAAAAAAAATTCGAACATGCTTCAATTTTTTATGTCGTGTTTCAAAACGTTGTTTTTTGTGTCATAACAACGTTTTTAAACCCGTGCATGCTCAGAAGCAAGTTATGACGCAAGCTTGAATGGAACAGAGTGCCGCCGTACGTGCTGAACGTAACCGCGCTATGAGCATAATCGGCTCCAGGAGAATGCTTGTAATCCAAAGCACTCACATATCAAAGCGAATTTCCCCATAGAAGTCAATGGAAACATAAATAATTTGTTCCACATTGACTTCTATGGCATGTAATACCGCATATGGCCAGAGGTGGAGGGGGCACCGGAGAGACTCGTAAATTCTCGGAGACTGTTCGGCTGTCCTCGGAAACCCCCGGAAAGGCTGTTTGAGTATTTCCGAATGGCTCAGAACCGCTCTGATCGGATCCGGTGCCCCCGCACCTCTGGCCAAATTAGGTATTGCACACTGTAGAGGCTTAAATCCTGCTTGTTTTGCGAGACAACACTCACAAACCGAGTCGGGATTTAAAAAGTAAAAAAGTAGGTCGATTGGGCTGAGCAGGATTCAGTGCCTGCACACTCTGCGGTACCACTGGAACTATTGTGATGGATCTGGATAAAATTTCTATTTTGAATTCTTTTATTAGAACCACTAAAATGTTTTAATGTCTTTTATATTTTCATATTGTTTCTATATTGTTGTTTTTTATATTTATTTTTATATATGCATATGTATGTATGAGAATGATCAATACTGCTTATTTTCCTTGATAAGATTTGTCAGATATGTTTTTAAAGTATATTTCAACTTGGATGGATATACAAAAGGGATAAGGGAAAAAGTTCAGTTTCCATTTTCTCTTTCTGCTTCTCATCTTTCAAATGTGTGTTCGGCTTATAACCCCCACCCCACTGCATTCCTAGAAGGCTTTTATTCCAAAACCCCCTTCTCGTTCCTTGCTCTGTATGGAAGAGGAAGTTACCCCTCCCCCTTGTCTGCTTTACTGAGAGAACTCTTCTATGCCTGAATGACATGTGGATTTTTCAAGAAGAACATGGAATGGACTTGTGAGGAGAAACCACCCTTTTATGTGAACTGACCAATGAGAAGCTTCATGCGGGGGGCAAGCCACACAGGGGTGGAGGGTAGAGTGGGTGTATCTGTATAATGTGAACCAATCAACTGTAATGCCTTGTGATTCTATGTTTTTTAATTAAGCTGTGGGGGCCATAGCTCGTCCTCTTGGCCGTTGACCGTTGGAAGGTGAGCATGTGAAATCATTTTGTCTGGATTACATGCTCTCAGTAATTTGAATCAGGCCGCAAGGAATAGGTTAGCCCTGAGATTGTCAGGAAATCAATTTAAGAGTCCATATCACTATGACTCCAAAATTCAGATCCAAAAGTATTCAGAGCAGAAACAAAAAAACAGATGAGTTCCTATAGTGTATTACCATTTATTAAAAAGCATATAAAAACACCAAACAGCTGAATGGCCTCTTACTTGGAGAGTGCCCGCCCAGCACTGGGACTGTGAGCGTGTCAGATAACCTATTAGGAACCAGAGCGCCCTCTTTTCTCCACATATCACCAATTTACAGCTCATCACTGTCCTAGAGGAGCAGCCTTTTTTAGATTTATACTTACTTTATCACAATTTTTTGGCGCGGAAACACCCACTTATTTTTCATTCCATTATGCTTGCTGACTTGCTGAATTGTTAATAGGCCAGGGGCCTGCAGTACTCCTTCTTGCGGCATAGTTGATTAGCAGATTATATTAGTTGGAGGACTACTGATCCCAGCTAGCCCCACTTGCAAATCCTGCACCCGCAGGCCACATCGATTTGACACAAAACCCCACAGTCTCTCCTCTGGCCTTGCACCCAGCTCCCCTGGCATGCCTCCTCCAGATATCCACTGTGTCACACTCACTGACCTTCTCCTGCCCTGATTCCATGATGAAGAACTTAACTTGACATGCTTTCCAATCACTTCTCCAGCCCCTCTGTTCCAGGACACCTCTTCCATGACTGTGTAAGGACACGGCTCCCTCCCAACTCTCCCGGTCTCCTCCGCTGAGGCACGCACCCCCCCCCTATATGGGGATGGACCTCCTGCTGTGAGCTAGCACTCCATTTTTCACATCTCCAAGCCGAAAACTCCCTTCCAGTGGGCTGGACCTGAGTTTAAGTAGGAGGCCTGCCCCCTGACAATTCCAGTTGAGGATTGGTCAGGGCTCCTCACATGAGCTCCCTGTCACTCCAGCTCTCAGCCCTACCCCTCTTCCAGAACATTCTCCCTGGAAGCAGGGGAGGTGCCCAAGAACTGAAGCACAGGTGGTCACACCCACTGCTACACTAACCACTCCCTGCCCCAGATCAAAACAAGCAGGTCTAGCATGCAGCATAGGCCTGCCTAAATTTACCTGCCTGGCAGCTTACCACACAAAAATCCTCACCTTTAACACCTACCTATGGTAGAGGGTGCTACATAAGTATTTAAAGCGGGGTTCCAACCACAATTAGCATTTATTAAATGTATGTCCTTTCATCATGCATTTTTATAATATAAATCCGGTCACTTACTATTTTACAATCCGCCACCGATCCGCATAGTTATTCAAAAAAGATAGTTTATAAAACTATGTCCACACCGTTGTCATTTTGCTTATGGGCATTGTGAAGCCCACAAGCACTTACTTCCTGAAAGTCTTGGATGGGGAGTGATAATTGGGTAGCGCACTGCATCCTGGGAAATGATGACACACATTTCCCAGGAGCATTAGAGGGAGATGATGTCAGAATCCTAGGTGATTTCAAAGCCAGATTGCGTGGGACCGCATAGCAACAGGCATTTCCAGATGAGTAAAACTCCACTTTAACTTTATAGTTGATAGTAATTTATTTTAGGGTGCAATCATTGTGGGCTGATATTTCATGTGTTAAACGCAACTACTATATATATACTGCAGCCAAAATATATATATTTCTTGGTGCCAAATATAAACGATGAAAACTCAGCAACTACAACCAAGTGCCAAAAATAATCACGTACACTTTTACAACCAGTAATGTATCAACACTGGTGAGGACAGACACTGAAATTTAAAGCGGAGGTTCACCCTTTAAAACATTTTTTGACATCACACAAAGTCGCGCCCTCCTACCAACACAATGCCGGTGTTTTTTTTTTTTTGTCAGCACATACCTCTTAATCCCGATTTTCACCTCACGGCGATCCCGCGGGAGTGGGCGTTCCCAAGCACTGCCTGTGATTGACAGGCTTCCGAACGGCGCATACTGCGCGTCACAGGTTGCCGACAGAACCCGAACGTCGGTACGCAGGCGCCATACAGAGCCGCACCAACGTTCGGGTTTTTTCGTCAACCTGTGATGTGCAGTATGCGCCATTCAGAAGCCTGTCAATCACAGGCAGTGCTTGGGAACGCCCACTCCCGCGGGATCGCCGTGAGGTGAAAATCGGGATTAAGAGGTATGTGCTGACAAAAAAAAAAAAACACACCGGCATTGTGTCGGTAGGATGGCGCGAGGATTGTGTGATGTCAAAAAATGTTTTAAAGGGTGAACCCCCGCTCTGCTGCTGTCACAGGTAGGCAACACAATGCAACCATTCACAAAAATAAATGATGTGCCACGCTACTTATCTGTCTTATAGAATTTTCTTTCTTCCAATGTATGGAAGTCCACCCAATTCCCCCCTTCTGGTCAGTGTTCAGAGCCAACTCCATCTGCCTGGCAGTGCATCCTGGAACTTGCAGCTTCCCTGCATCTGGACGGCTGAAGGTGCCCAAAGCCGTGCCTTAATCTCCAATCTGGATAAGCTATAGAGCTTCTTAATTTCTGGATGTCAATGAGAAAGCTGAGAAGTTGAAGCTTTACTTGGATTTTCCTTTCTAAGGCCTTGCTAAGCTTTTGTGAGTCTTTGAAGAATGTGTGTATTCTGAGATCGGGATTTGGGGATTTGTGAAGAGATTTCAGGTTGGTAGGAGCCTTACAGAGTCTTAGCGCAGACTGGACATGTTACCAAACTGCACAAGATAGCAGTTAGGCTGGAATCATAAGGGAACTCTTATTAATTGTATTTAGGAACAGACGTGATGATGCACACCAGGTTTATTAATATAAGAATCAGGAGCATAGCTACAAACCACAGGTCCCATAGGAAAATTTTGATGGGCCCGGCAAGGGAAATTTTCCCCAGTGGGGTTTTTAAGCAGCGAAAATTCCAACAATTACAAAATTATATATTAAAATGGTTTATTAGATGTGTATATTTGGACACAGTCATGATAATAAAAAAATTTTTGAATCTCCAGTCACAAGAATAAAAATACATACATACAGTTACAAACACAACATTGCAATTACAGTTGTACATAACAAGGACATCTGTATATGTTGAATTCTGACGCGTTTCGATCCCCGATGCGGGATCTCCTTCAGAGGATTTATAGTTTGCTGTAATGGAATAAGTAATGAATTTAAATTATACGCCTAGGTGTATGCCCAATGGTTAGAAAACAAGAATATATAGTTACCAATCAACTGTGTTGTAGGAACAGTATTCGTAACTGGAGTCCCACCAAATATGTTAAAGAGAGATCCCGGGGGTCTCCCGGCCACGATCGGCACCTATAGTGAAGCATCAAGGGCGTTATTATAGGATGCATTGTTGATGCCTCCATACAAATTGTATTCGTTTAAAATGGTATATGGATGGACCAACAGTATACAAAAATATGCCCTAAAAAAAATTCTATATATTGATATGTTGTAATAAAGTGGCTATTGCCAATTGGTTAGTGTTAAAAAGGATAGCTTAGACCAAGGTTTCCATTAAAAATCAAATTCCTGGGGATCTCAGGTAAACCTTCCGCCAAGATGGCATCCGAACAATAGGGAAAAAGTTACCAAGCGGCCTACAAGGAGTGACAGGTAATGGAGGAAGGAGTCCACATGGTGGTCGGCATGGAGGGGAAGGGGGAAAAAAGGGGGGAAAAGGGAAAAGGGAGAAGGGAAGGGAGAGAAAGGGTTTCCCGCACCTAGGCTAAGTATATAATTAAAACATTTTTATTTGATATTGGGATAATATCAATTGATATATTAGTGCGTTACCAAGAGGGAGCGAGCAGAAAGGGTGTGTCACAGAGTGAGTGTTACAGAAAGACTGACATGTGGAACTGGACCCAAAAACATGCGCATAAGTGGAACCAGATCTCCAAACGTGCCCATGCCCAAATGCATAGGCAGATCAAGAGTGGAAGAATCTTGCTTATAAATCATAACATAATGAATACTTATGTGTTTAACATGAAAGTATTGAGCCATTAGGCTCAAAGTTTTAACACTGCACGGCATAGGGTACCAAGAAAAAAGGGGGAAAAAAATAAGAAAAGGGAGTGAAGGAAAGGGAACCTGGGGAGTGAACCCCAGGGGGAGTGAAAGTGACAAGGGAAAAGAGAGAAAATAGAAAAGTGAAAGAAAGGTGTGGAAAGGGTGGGGGGAGGAGGAAAGGTGGTGAGAGGCAGTGAAAAGGTGATGTGAAGGAGAGCTGCGGTTAGTAGACATGTGCATTTTTTTTTGTTACGAATACGTTTTCCGTCAATTTTCGTTATTTTAGTTGATTCGTTAACATACAAATGAACGAACGGTTTAGCGCAATTAATTACGAATAACGATATTTTCAAAATAACGAATATGAAAAACAACGAAGATACGAAAGAAGAAAGAAACGAAAACATAGAAACAACGAAAATACCGAACCCAAAAAAAAATTATTACAAAAAACAAAATGAGCGAAAATGCAAACTTACTAATATTCGAAGACCGAAAAGAAAACAACTGAAATGCCGAACAAAGAATAAAAAACGAAAATCAAAACTAACGAAAAATAAATTACGAATCTTCGGAAAACTGAAATGAAAACAACGAAAATACGAAATAATGTAAATTAGCTTTCGTTAGTACTGAAATATTTCTGGACATTGACCAATAGCCACTGAGCGCTGTCCCTTTCCTCTGAAGAGGTTTGTTCCTTCCCCCAATGAGCTTCTTTCTCATTACCTCCTGGCTCATTGTGTCTTTTTCTGTGTTAGACTGCAGTGCATCTAATTTCTAGATTTGTATTTGTAATATCTGACATATTTTAGTTTTCTTCTACGTCAGACTTCATTCTAGACAGGGTGTGTGTGCTAACTAAGACAGTCAAGTCAATCACAGTAAAGTACGAATTACAAAATTACGACGAGTAGTGTGTCGAATAAACGTAAAATGTATTCTAACAGAATTACGAATGCAATAAAATCTACAAAAGTAAGTTTTTACAATCAAAGGAAATTAGACACGAAAATACGAATGATCATAAAGCAACGAAAATATATTTCTTACGAAAATACGAATGCGGCTTGATGGAAAATATAATGTAAATACGAATAGCAAAACAACAAAAATTAAACCAACGTAAAAACGAAGGAACAAATAAAATCATTTAAAAAATACGAACACGGCAGAATACAAAATAACGAAAATACTAATCTCGATTCAACGAAAAATAAACGAACAGAAAAACACAGAAACGGAAAAAAGAGTGTTACGAAAATACTAAAGAGTACGAATACGATAACTAACGTCTTACGAAATTACGACTCGTTACGAATCACGATAAACTAACAGAAACGAAACAGAAATAAACGGAAATTTTTGCTGTGCACATGTCTAGCGGTTAGAAAGAAAAAAAGGAAAGAAAAAGGGAAAAAGCGTGAGTTGGATGTGTGGGAATATGAAGGAATGTAAGTGAGTGTGTACATTGTGCTGAAATACAGTGAAATAAAAGGGTTATGGAGGTGACGTTGAAATGGATGGCTGAACATGTGTGTATAGAATATGATTGAATCAAAAGTGATGAGAAAAAAAAAATTATAATAATTAAATATTAAAAATAGTGTGTGTGTATAAAAAAAAAAAAAAAAAAACTGAGTTGTGTACCCTCTGCTAGTAAAATCTTTGTGGCCCCCCTAAACAAAAAGCCTCAATATCACTGGTGACCTGAAGTTTATATTGCATACATACAGTATTTATTCCTCCTGTCCACTGGTGACCTATAGTGGTCCACACAGTCCTCATAGTTTTATCCCCCTTACATACACTATATTATCAAAAATATTGGGACGCCTGCCTTTACACACACATGAACTTGAATGGCATCCCAGACTTAGTCCGTAGGGTTCAATATTGAGTTGGTCCACCCTTTGCAGCTATAACAGCTTCAACTCTTCTGTGAAGGCCGTCCACAAGGTTTAGGAGTGTGTCTATGGGAATGTTTGACCATTCTTCCAGAAGTGCATTTGTGAGGTCAGGCACTGATGTTGAACGAGAAGGCCTGGCTTGCAGTCTCAGAAATGTTTCGGAGCCATGCAGTGCCCCTTCATCAGGCATGTGACACATGTGGCTCTGAAACGTTGCTGTAACGATGTGATCGCTGAATAAAGCTTTAGACCCAATTTTGGAGACCCATGGGCCCGGATTCAGATACAATTGTGTATCTATCCGCGGGCGTAACGTATCTCAGATACGTTACGCCGCAGTAACTTAGGGCGCAAGTTCCGTATTAATAAAGAACTTGCGCCCTAAGTTACGGCGGCGTAACGTATGTGGGCCGGCATAAGCCCGCCTAATTCAAATGGGGATGTTGGGGTGTGTTTTATTTAAATTTGCTTTGACCCCGCGTATTATAAGTTTTATTTGAACGGCGCATTCGCCGTTCGTGAAAAAATTCCAGTGCGCATGCTCGAAAATCCGCCGCAAAACGTCATTGCTTTCGACGTGAACGTAAATTACGTCCAGCCCTATTCGCGAACGACTTACGCAAACAACGTAAAATTTCAAAACTCGGCGCGGGAACGACGGCCATACTTAACATTAGCTACGCCTCATATAGCAGGGGTAACTATACGCCGAAAAAAGCCTAATGTAAACGACGTAAAAAATTGTGTCGGCCAAACGTACGTTTCTGAATCGCCGTATCTACCTAATTAGCATATTCCTTGCGTAAACATACGGAAGCGCCACCTAGCGACCAGCCTGAAAATGCAGCCTAAGATACGACGTCTTACACCTGTTGGATCTTAGGGATATCTATGCGTAACTGATTCTCTGAATCAGGTGCATAGATATGACCTCCCGCACTCAGAGATACGACGGCGTATCAGGAGATACGCCATCGTATCTCTTTTCTGAATCTGGGCCATGGTATGTTGGTGGCATCTCTTGCTTCAGGCTGGCTTCCTCCCAGACTTCTGCCCCAGGGGCAGAGCCCTTGCACGGGGGGCTCTTCCAGCAGGACAGGACCCAGGAACTCTGCTTCTACTAAGGCCTCAGACTACTTATGGGCTCTCTCCCCACCTACTGGGCACACCTTCCCAGCTTCTGTCTGGAATGCCATTTTTTTTCAGGCTGCCTGTTCTGCTCTCCTTCCTACTATGCTTCTAGAAACATTCAGAAGAAGTAGCAAAACAGCAGACTGTGAAACACAGCAATCAACCCCAGCTCCAGTGAAGCTAAATTAAATCTGTCTATCAGCCTACTCCACACTAGGAGGGTGCAGGGCTGTCTTAATAAGAGGGCACACCTGGGCACTGCCCAGGGGCCCCAGCTGCATATGGGGGCCCCTGCCCTTTCCCCAAAGCAGCTGGTCCTTGAGCCCAGGCTGCCCCTCTACATCCTAGATATGCCCCCAGTACTCTGACCCCTCTACACCCTAGATATCCCCTACCTCCTACCTACTTGATTTATGTTTACCTGCACTGTCTCCATTGTAGGGGCCCCAGAGCATTACTTTGCCCAGGGGCCCATGATGCTATTTAGACGGCCCTGGGTGGGTGCTACACCTAAAAGAGAAAACCAAGGCAGTCACCATGTCCAAAGACTGATATGCTGCAACATATTTGCATTCTTGGGTTTAAACAGTCCTTTAAAGGGGTGGTTCCCCCTAAAACAAATTTCTAACAATACATTCGTAAGACCCGTTACACTGCGGGTAGGCTGGCTTTTGTTTTTGTTTTTTAGTACATACCTCGATCTCGCCGTTTCGTCCCTTGGCAGTGGGCGTTCCTAGTTGATTGACGTTTCTCCGACGGGCACATACGTGACGTCACGACTTTCCGAAAGAAGCCGAACGTCGCTGCGCAGGCGCCGTATAGAGCCGACTCTATACGGCGCCTGCGCAATGACGTTCGGCTTCTGTCGGAAAGTCGTGACGCGCAGTATGCGCCCGTCGGAGAAACGTCAATCAACTAGGAACGCCCACCGCCAAGGGACGAAACGGTGAGATCGAGGTATGTACTAAAAAACAAAAACAAAAGCCAGCCTACCCGCAGTGTAACGGGTCTTACGAATGTATTGTTAGAAATTTGTTTTAGGGGGAACCACCGCTTTAATGAAAATGTCTCTTTATTTTAGACTCATGGATACATTCGCTCTGTTGTAGTAAATGCTCTCTCTAGCATAAAATGAGTTTATGATAGAAACCACATTGTGTTCTAAACACATTAAAGCAATCTATACCCCATGAATATCACACAATGAATATGAAACATGCATTAATGTATACATTTATTCCAGACAACATGAAGGTGTCACTGCGAGGGCAACATAGCCCCCGGGGGGAACAAGCGATAGAGGAGCACCCGCCCACTTGTTAAATTTACCATACTATATCTGCATCATGAACAGGCGCAGTCTCACTGCATTACATTGCTGCTTCCATCTGTTCACAGATTATGCCGTATCTTATTAAGACCAAGGCATTTTGGATGAGGAGCGGGGAAGATTTCTTCCACCACAGAGGGAGTTGAACACTGAAATAACAATAAAATATAATGTTTGCTTCTGAGACTTGACATTATGTCTAAAAGCTCTCATCTGGAAGGATCAGCCCCACAAGCTCTCTGCATTGGTTATTGTATTTAAGTGGCATTGACTGTTATAAGACAAGTATTACCAACTCATACTGAATATGTGCATCAATGCCAAGCGATTGAATGAATCAAGTGCCCCAAGCTTTGACCGATCTGCATAAAAAATACATTGGCCCAGATCCACAAAGATCTGCCTATCTTTAGGCAGGCGTAGCGTATCTCAGATACACTACGCCTCCGTAACTTACTTCGTACTTTCCGTATCCAGAAAGAATTTGCGCCGTAAGTAACGGCGGCGTAGTGTAAATATGTCGGCGTAAGGGCGCGCAATTCAAATGACTAACATGTGGGCGTGTTTTATGTTAATACAACTTGTCCCCACATAAATGATGTTTTTTTTAACGGCGCATGCGCCGTCCGTGGGGGTATCCCAGTGCGCATGCTCGTAATCACGTCGCAAATAGTCAATGCTTTCCACGTGAACGTAATTTACGCAAATCCCTATTCGCGAACGTTTTTACGCAAACAACGTAAACAACGGAAAATTCTACGCTGTCCCGACGTCCATACTTTACATTGCGTACGCCTCATAGACCCAGGGGTAACGTTACGCCGAAAAAAGCCTTATGGAAATGACGTAAAAAAATGCGCCGGGCGGATGTACGTTTGAGGATCGGCGTATCTAGCTAATTTGCATACTCTACGCGGAAATCGACGGAAGCGCCACCTAGCGGCCAGCGAAAATATGCACCTAAGATCCAACAGCGTACTAAGACGTACGTCAGTCGGATCAAGCCCACATTCAGTCGTATCTTGTTTTGTGGATACAAAACAAAGATACGACGGGGCATCTTAGAACTTACGCGGCGTATCAATAGATACGCCGGCGTAAGTTCTTTGTGGATCTGGGCCATTATCTCGACCAAAAGGATAGTCCCAGCAAATTGGTGAAGAGGTCTGTTAGATTTTGAATTCATTACTATTTTATGTGATAAAAGTTTCTGGAATCACTATTTAAACATGTTCAATTTGAAGGTTGTTGAGAAAAGGAGGAAGGTCATCTGTTGTAGCTTACATCTATTTTTGAAGTTCTACGATAAGACAATGGGTGGAGTTATGTTACTTAATATACACAAGTGGGTGTTACTTTTGTGACAGTAGCATCATTCTCTTCTATGGAGCGATGCTAAAAGTAAAAATGCTTAGCTTGGCTTTATGAACAGTATACGAATCCATGTGGTTTGAGTAGCTAGCCAAGGAACTTGGGGGTCATCCGACCCTGCTGGAAGGGACTCCGCCCATCAGAAAGATGTACCATCATACCATATGATTCCTCCTTCTGAAATAATCATCTTGCCATGTGTTACCAGCTGTCATTATGTAAGCATTGCCTTTTGCTTGTCTATCTTGAAGAATAAACTTCACAGTTTTGAAGGAAGCCCAATGCCGTGTACACACAGTCGTTTTTTGTCTTGTAAAAAAACTTCGTTTTTTTCTCATGAAAAAAAAACGACGTTTTTCAAACTTCATTTTAAAAAACTACGTTGCCTACACACCATCGTTTTTTCAAAATGCTCTAGCAAAGCGTGGTTACGTTCAGCACGTACGGCGGCACTCTGTTCCATTCAAGCTCGCGTCATAACTTGCTTCTGAGCATGCGCGGGTTTAAAAACGTCGTTGTAAACGTCGTTTTAGCCCACACACGATCATTTTCTATGACACGAAAAACAACGTTTTGAAAAACGACAAAAAATTTAAGCATGTTCGAATTTTTTTGTTGTCGTTTTTCAGAAGACATAAAATAACGTTTTCCCCACACACAGTCATTTTAAATGACTTTTTTTAAAAATTTCGTTTTTTTTCATCAAAAAAAACGACCGTGTGTACGCAGCATTAGTCTTGAATATTGGAACGAAGTGATGTGGACTAATTCATTGATTTCCTGACAATCTCAGGGCTAACCCATTCCTGCGGCCTGATTCAAATTACTATGGGTGAGAATCTACAGACAAAAAGATTCACATCTCACCTCTTTCAGCTTCAGTCCCAAACAGGAAGAGCAAGCCCTCCTCACTTTAGTTTTATTAACCATATGCAATCACAAAGCATACATTGATTGGTTCACATCATACACCCACACCCACTCTACCCTCCTCCCCTGTGTGGGCTGTCCTTGGCATGAAGCTTCTCATTGGTCAGTTCATATAGGGTTTTTTTCCTGTTCTATCTTCTTCTCACAAGTCCAGTCCATGCTCTTCTTGCAAATCCATGTGTCAAAAAAGTTCTCTCAGTAAGCAGACAAGGGGGGAGGGGTGACTTCCTCTTACAACTGAGTCCATACAGAGCAAGGAACGAGAAGGGGGTTTTGGAATGAGGAATTTAGGAGTGAGGGGAATGGAGCTGCTTTTTGATTTCAATAGCTCTCTCTCTGTATGTCCATCCAAGTTGAAATATACTTTAAAAACATATCTGACAAATCTTATCAAGGAAAATAAGCAGTATTGATCATTCTCAAACACACATATGCATATATAAAAAGAGATATAAAAAACAACAATATAGAAACAATATGAAAATATAAAAGACATTAAAACATTTTAGTGGTTCTAATAAAAGAATTCAAAATAAAAATTTTATCCAGATCCATCACAGAAGCGCCTGGGAAGAGAAGACACTACTGACATAACACATGACATGTTGTCAAATGTCTCCCTTTCCACATTTTACAAGGTCCGTTAGACCCTTTAAAGTGATGTAGCAAGGGCAGCCATTAGAAATTTTGGGGCCCCTCACACAGCTTCAGGCATGGGCCCCTGGAGCGAAGAACAGGGGGGGGGGGTGCTGCCACGAATTGAGAGCTGGGAGGGGGGTGCTGCCGTGAATTGAGAACCGGGGGGAGGGAGCTGGAGGCGAATTGAGATGGGGGGGGAGCCTGCTGCGAATTGAGAACTGGGGGGGCTGGAGCTGCCGAAAATGACACTGGCATCTCACTCACATCTTCCTCCGGCCGCAAACTGAGAGTGAAAGTGTTTTCTCTGCTCTCGCCGTGACACGATGGGGGGCTACAGAAATTAACGTTTTCTCCTCTCAGCCGCGAGCTGAGGAGGCAGGCGACCAGTCCCCTGAGAATATTCGGGCCCCTTACAGGTGTAATGCCTGTACCCCCCTGATGGCGACTAACCCCATAGGGGTTGCAGATGACTGGGTTTCCCACTCCTACATAGCCAGGCAAAGAAGCATTTTTTTTTATTCTATGTTTTATTAGGGGTAATAACTGGGAAGGGGAATAGGAGTTATGAGATGCCGAACTTAATAGCAACAAAACCAGGGACACGTTCCCCCAAATGTACATGCTTCAGAACTGTCTTCCTTCCAAGCACTGACAGTGTCTGATAAATGAAACATGCAAAAGTCCCTTAGGGACTAGGAACTCTCAGTCCCTTTGGAAAATAGCACAAAGTGTTGTAAGCTGCATTCTGGAGTACCTCCAGTTCCCTTGTAGACACTGATCCCAGCTCTATCCATTGCAGGAACTGCCTGCACACCTGGCTGCTTCTTCACCAGTCTACCTGACTGACTCTTCACCAGGCTTCAGCCAGAAGAAGCACTGAGGTCAGTGTGAAACGCACGTGTCACCCCCTGGGTTCGGACACTGTCTTTTCTCATGCCCGAAACCCCTGTGTGCTTCCCTGTCCCCTGTGTTCTCAATGTTCTTTCTGTGTCTCAAAAGTGAGACAATAGGTGTATGTTTGGACCCCTGATATTTCACTAAAGTCCCCCAACAGGGCGGGCAGTCCTTAAATGGTTAAAGGCTCAAAGACACCAGAAACTGCACATTGTTTTTATATGCATAATGACATTCATTTTATGCACTTTTTTAAGTGTGACGGAATGCCTGGCACCGAGCTTGGGTGCTTCCACCAAGATACAGCTTCCTCTAGTCTGGAACCAGGCATTATAGCTGAGCACCCAAGAACTAGATGATACTAGCTTAGGTGTAACCTGGAACTGACTTGTAAACTCACACAGAATATAAAGTATATACCACACAAAATCAGATAAGAGCTTGATCACGTTATGCAAATAGTAAGATAATTAACAGATGTAAGGAACAGCCAATACAAACAGTAATTTAATTAAACAGTCTAGGTGACTCAGTGCCCACTCAGACCATTTTGGCACCAGCCCAGTATGAAGACCTAGGGCTGTCCAAATCCCTAAAGCACAGGTGTCAAACACAAGGCCCGCGGGCTGAATGTGGCCCTCCAGGCCATTTCATGTGGCCCTCGCACCTCTCCTGCAGCTGCAGGAGAGCTCCAGCCCTCCTTTGGTCCTCCTCCAGACCCTTACTTTCTGCTTTCAAGCAATGCATCCAGCTTCTTCCCAGCAGCAGCTTAAGGAAAGGGGGGTGCACTGTGATGTAAGGGAGAGTGGGGGACTCAACTTCTGATGGTGGGGTGGCTCTTGACATCTAATGTAAGGGAAGGAGATGTGCTGGACATCTAATCTTACAGATACAACTGGCCCTTTTGAGGGCAATCATTATGCTGATGCGGCCCACGATGAAATTGAGTTTAACACCCTTGCTCTAAAGGATTAGCAGACAGACCGAAACAATAGGTGACTCAATTAACAATGGGAATTTGGAGCTAGGAGGCACACAATGGGGAAATTATACTATACGACAAAGACACCTTAGTAAACCGATTATAACAGGAGACCCCAGCATCAGGTTGTTTGGAGCTGATTATATTAACTTCTGCTCTTAGTCTCATAGTCTAAGGCTGGGCTCCCACTGATGCCAGATGTAGCTCGCAGCAGGGGTCCAGTGCGTCCCTGTTTTCCGTTCCAGGTACGAATCAGGGACAATTGTTTGCATGATTTTGGACCTGAAACGGAGCCACAGGACTCCTATGCAAACCGCTCCACAAAGATGTGTCAACTGGCTCCATAGAGAACCGGTCAAATCTCCTTTCATGCGAACTGGATCTGGTGAAATCCACATCCAATTCGCACTAGTGTGAACCCAGCCTAAAGCAGTCATTGCTGGTTTAGGCACAAAGGCCCCAAATCTATGTGGTTCGGGGAAACATAGACCTGAATCCGAGGCAAGACCACTCCAAGGGTCCCCCAGGGCCCAGGCATACACCTCCCAAGAATAGATCCCCCTCAAAAGCCAGGGCCCATAGTCAGTAGGCATGAGGCTACCCTGCAGTGCCCTCCAAAGCCCCTGTCCTTTATGGGTCTGTTACATTAGGTGTTCTGCATGAATTTGCGGTGCATATTTCCTAAGCCTCAAAAAATGTCAACCTAATGCATAAAAAACAGGACTATAGGTTTGATGATGCATTCAGGGAGGCCCGTAATGGACAGACACAAAAAAAAGAGTAATGGGGGGCCGGCATGACAAGGGGGAGAGGATTGGCAACGCAGGGGTTAAGCTGGAGGAGACTGAGGGAAGTGCAATGGGGAGGAGGTGGAGGAAGGATTGTGTAACGGGGGGAGGAGCGGTATAAAAGGAGGGGGGGTTTAGCAAGAGAGAGGAAGCTTTCCCACCCACCCTCCCTGTTTTTTGCGTGTAGTCTTTTTCTGTGTTGTTGGTTTTGTTCTTTTTATTTCAGGGTGTATGGATTCTGGACGTCATAATAGCTGGAGCAGGCGGTGTCTTTGGTCTTTGACGGTGGCAAAATCAGATGGCATGGTAAATGGTGGGGGCTCATCGGTGGTATGTGCCCCTCGGTTGTATTTCAGTGGAACGGTGTCTGCTGGAATACGGTAATGGTTGCACTGCGGGAGGGGGTTGTCTCCGAGCTGGTTACGGCTGGAGGCCTGGTTATGGTAAAATTATGGCCCGCAGTGTAGTGGTGGAAAGTGAGAACGTTTCGGGGTGCCGTCAGAGACCAACAGACTGAGAGGGAAGAAATGTAATTTTAAATGTGGATTACATGTTAATGGAAAGTTATTTGATTAAAGTTTTAATGTGGAGTTAATTATATTATTGGTTAATAGAAAAGACTGTTATGGCCAATTATACTCCAACTCTGGTGTGGTCTATTACTATTATTTTGGTATAAAAGGGGGTTATGGTTATGGAAAGGGTATGGAAGGGAGGTAGTAGAATGGGTCATTGAGGGTTTGATGCAAAGTTGGGAATATCTCTAGTACACTGGTCAAGCACATGTTTTTAATCCGCTGCAATTGAATTCACTGGCAGGTTTTAGTAAATCCTGGAGAATGCGATCTGCTCTAAAATTCGTGATGCAAAATTAAGAGACACTAACACACTTGCATGTACGGTCCAATCCCCCTGCCATTGTTTGAATTAGCTGGAGTGTTGAAAAAGCGGCTAAAGTTTTATGACCTTCTCAGCACCTGCTTTTGACCCCTTAATCGCTGCACTCGAATGCCACAAAAATGTGCATTGCATGCAGTTGCAGCACGCTTGCAGAGTGGCCACATTTCCTAAAGTGGAACTTTAGTCAGAAAATTAAGTCCTGCTAGATCACTGCAGGCTGGCCCCTTTTGGAGGTATAGCTATGTAAAAACATTACAAATAAGTGTGTATACTGTGTAAAATCCAGTAATACTATTGTTTTACCCTGCTCTGCACATGCTCAGTTGCTCTCCATTTTTTGGCACTGCTGAATTTGTAGAGGCTGATCAGCTGGCATTCTTTACCCTTTTCCCGCCAAGCGTTCGCATATATGTGTCCCTGGCTTTCGGGGGTTATACCGGGATGATGCACGCAGCTGCAGGCATCATCCCGGTACTGTTTTTTAGAGCGGGCGGCTTTCCAGGGATAACAACCGATGTGGCTAAAAGCTGCTCGGTTGTTATCCGTCCCACGGGAGACCCGATCTGTGATGCGCCGCTTCTGGCGCCTAGGGACAGACTGGCACAAAGTCGTAAAAGGCTTTGCTCCAGTCTCCTGAATGCAAACAAGAAAGCAACGTCACAACATCACTTCTGGTTTATGGTTTATTCGGCTGCCAATGGCGTCGGATTTAAAAAAAATATACAGTATTCATAATTGCCGTTTTCGGCGATCTGAATACTTTAAAGTGCAAAGGAGGGATTTGGGGTCTTTTAGACCCCCGATCCCTCCATAAAGAGTACCTGTTACTGTCACAGGGGATGTTTACATTCCTTGTGACAGCAATAAAAGTGATATTTTTTTAAAAAAAAAACACAATTTAATAATATAAAAATAAATAAGAAAAATAATTTTAAAGCGTCCCGCGAGCTCGCGCAGCAAAGAAAACGCATACGGAATTAAATTTGGAGTCTCTGCTCTAGCTTGGCTGCACTGTGTGCACTGTGTGTTATCCTTTTGTCTGGGGACTCCCGTCACCCCCCGGACGCATGGTGGCAGCAGTGGAGTCAAGTGGTTGGATGTCTCTCCTCAGCAGCCTATCAGGAGGGTGGGCACCTCGCTGTGCATGCTGGGGAGGGGTTATTTAGGGGCAAGGTCTTTCCTCGTGTGGCGCCCACCATTGGGGTAGCCATTCCACGACACCCCCGCAAATCACCCTCCTGGCCGGGGTGTGCGTGTGTCGCAGTGTTCCTGGTTTTGGGACCACGTTGGCCTGGAGCAATTGATTTGCTGTGTGGACCCAGTGATTGACTGGGTCCCCAATCTGAAGGTGGTACTGAGCTGTCTGTCCAATTGGAGGAAGCTGAGCGATGAGGAGTCTGTTCGAAGGATACCAAGCACGAAGGGCCTGTTCATTCATCGGAGGACAACCTTGGTTCTGAGAGGCTGGATGTTGGTCGCCTGTCAGTTGCTAATTTCACAAAACTACCTGAAGGAGATCCGGGTGCTGAATCTACTGAAAGAGGATTCCGGACTATAATTTTCTCCAACCTTTTGGGA
The DNA here is from genome assembly GCF_905171775.1 of Rana temporaria. Lineage (NCBI taxonomy): Eukaryota > Metazoa > Chordata > Amphibia > Anura > Ranidae > Rana > Rana temporaria. The sequence continues at coordinate 655,507,085 of NC_053489.1, read as the reverse complement.
GGGTCTGTGGCAGAGACTTAATCCTAAGTTCAAGTGACACTCTGGCTGCCAGGCTGGTGAGAGAGGCCTATCCAGGTGCACTATACCCACTCTGGCTGGAGTGGCGAAGTAAAGTTGTCGTTGGAAGCAGGACTGTTTCCCTATCCAGTTACACCTGAATTTGCTGTCTTCTTATTTGCTATCCCTTCACCTATCTACTATTTACCGTTTTTACCCGGCTGGGTAATAAAAGCACAGAAAGACACCTGTCGTGTGGACATTCCCTTTACTGCAACTCTCATCAAGTACCCTAGACGGCGGAGATACAGAGGTAACGTGCCACCCAAAACAAACCAGCAGCTCTTTCGGGGGTAGTCCTACATGTATAATGTTTGGGGGCTTTAAGTAATTTTCTAGCAAAAAATACTGATTTTCACTCCCTAGGACACACTAAACCCCTTCCTCACCCCCTAGTGGTTAACCCATTCCGCGCCAGTGTCATTTACACAGTAATCAGTGAATTTTTATAGCACTGATTGCTGTATAAATGACAATGGTCCCAAAATAGCGTCAAAAGTGTCTGATGTGTCCGCCATAATGTCGCAGTCACGATTAAAATCGCAGATCGCCACCATTACTAGTAAAAAAAATATTAATAAAAATGCCATAAAACTATCCCCTATTTTGTAGACGCTATGGGCCAGATTCTCAAAAGAGTTATGCCGGTGTATCTACTGATACACCGGCGTAATTCGAAATTCCCGCTGGCGTATCATTGTTTTGTATTCGCAAAACAAGATACGTGAAAATTAGGCTAGGATCAGACTGGTGTAAGTCACTTACACCGTCGGATCCTAAATGCAATACAACTTTGACCGCTAGGTGGCGTTTACGTTCAGGTCTCATTTGACTATGCAAATGAGCCTGATACGCCGATTCCCGAACGAATTTGCGCCGCGTACCTGTCGTTTACGTTGTTTCCGTAAGCGTAAGGTTACCCCTGCTATATGAGGGGTAACCTTACACCAGTCTGCCATATGCCATGTTAAGTATGGCATTGGGGCTGCGTCGTCTTTTTGCGACGGTTACGTTGTTTTCCTAAGTCGTTCTTGAATACGACTTTACGTCAATGATGCTCACGTCGGCGTCATTGACGTTTTCCGTCGTGAGCTGGAGCATGCGCACTGGGCTATTTTTCAGCCCGACGCATGCGCAGTTCAATCGGCGCGGGGGCGCGCTTAATTTGAATACAGGCCGCCCCCTTTGAATTACGCGGCCATACACCGGGCCATTTACACTATGCCGCCGCAAATTACGGAGCAAGTGCTTGGAGAATACGGCACTTGCTCCAGTAAGTTGCGGTGGCGTAGTGTAAATGGCTTACACTACGCCAACGCCGATTCTACGAGAATCTGGCCCATTAACTTTTGTGCAAACCAATCAATATACGCTTATTGGCCCAGATTCAGGTAGATTTGCCCTTTAGTTACACCTGTGAAGAGCAGCTGATTTGCTCTGCGCTGGGGCAAATTGGAAAGATTGCCACCTGATTCAGGATTCCTTTTGTCTGCTAACTTGCTCCTTTGTAAGGCAAAAATCAGGGCCTAAGGCAGCGCAAGTGAAAGTGGGTGTGCCCTATGCAAATGATCTTTTTTCCACTCAGCAGTGGTTTGCGCCTATTTTCAGGGCAAATTTTGCCCAACTGCTTGCACTGAGCAAATAAATAGGGGCAGACCTGCGCAGGTCCTGTGCAAAATAACATCCTGCTTGTTCCACCCCCCCCCCTGAGCAAAGTCATTTTGCCCTTTGCTGCGAGATGGCACCTCCCGGCCAAAAAAAAAAAGAGGAAGGCTAATTTTGTGGCAGCGGAGATGGAGATCATGCTGGCGGCACTGACGCGCCATACTGCTGTTCTGTATGGCGCTGAATGCCAAAATACTACCGTAGCCCAAAGGAGGGCAATATTTGAGGCGATAACCTTAGACATCAATGCCCTGGGCTTTGAGGACCGGACTTGGATGGACATCCAGAAAAAGTTCACGGACATGCGGCGTCGCGTCCGGGACAAAATTGTCCTCATTAAAAAGCACAGCAGGGGCACCGGAGGAGGACCAGCCTGTTCTGTGCGACTCAATCCGGAGGAGGAGGTCATCTCTCAGAGTCTAGCGCTGGAGCAGGTGGAGGGACTGCCAGGCTATGACTCCACTGTTGGGGACTTGGGGACTGGTAAGTTTTTTGTTTCTCATATCTGCTGTGTATCATGGGAGGGGGTAGAAGTGAACATATGAGGGGGTAGAAGGGAACATGTAACAAGTTTTTGTTTCTCATATCTGCTGTGTATCATGGGAGGGGGTAGAAGTGAACATATGAGGGGGTAGAAGGGAACATGTAACAAGTTTTTGTTTCTCATATCTGCTGTGTATCATGGGAGGGGGTAGAAGTGAACATATGAGGGGGTAGAAGGGAACATGTAACAAGTTTTTGTTTCTCATATCTGCTGTGTATCATGGGAGGGGGTAGAAGTGAACATATGAGGGGGTAGAAGGGAACATGTAACAAGTTTTTGTTTCTCATATCTGCTGTGTATCATGGGAGGGGGTAGAAGTGAACATATGAGGGGGTAGAAGGGAACATGTAACAAGTTTTTGTTTCTCATATCTGCTGTGTATCATGGGAGGAGGTAGAAGGGAACATATGATAAGTGTGTTGCTCCAGCAACATTTTTGTTTTGTGTCATCCACAGATGTTGATGATGAGGCTGGGCCGTTGTCGGCTGTAGGGCGACCCACGCCATCCCCAGAACATCATGGGGTGCAGTCAGGCCCTCTGCAGATCCTGGGCATGTTGGTGGAGGAGGATATCGGCCAGAGTCCATCTAGCGAGGAGGAAGTGGTGGAGGAGGCCGTTATCCTCAATCTGGAGGAAGCAGTGTCCCTCCAGGAGGATCCCACCATCCCTGACCGACCCACCACCCCCCGACCATAACATCATCCCCCTCCAGGGCAAGCCCCTCCAGTGTCCCTCCCTCCAGTGTCCCCCCCTCCAGTGTCCCCCCCTCCAGTGTCCCCCCCTCCAGTACCCCCCCTCCAGTGTCACTCCCTCCTGTGTGACCCCCTCCAGTGTCACTCCCTCCTGTGTGACCCCCTCCCCTTCTGCTCCCTCAGTTCGTGCCCCAGCCTCTCCTCCAAGGAAGGCTCGTTCTAAAACTAGGGGTGTACCCTCCAGCCTCCGTGAGGGTCTGCAGGAGGAACAGGTAGGGTTGCCACCTCATCCCTTTAAAACAGATCACATATGAATTACACAGGTTCTGTGGCTGATTTAATTTAGATAAGGCTCCACTTGAGTTCAATTACCACCTTAATCAGCCACAGAACCTGTGTAATTCATATGTGTTCTGTTTTAAAGGGATGAGGTGGCAACCCTAGAGCAGGCCCGGCAGACCCACCATATAGGGGAGATGGTGGGAGACCTGAGGCGGGTGGCGGACAGCCTGGCATCCTCCTCCTCCTCTGTCCAGCAGGCCCTCACCCACCATGCTGACCGGGGGGACCGACAGAATGAGACCCTGGAGGATGTTAGTGGCAACTGCGCAGCCATTGTGACCTGTCTGGTTGAACAGCAGGATGCCACTGCATTATTAACTTCGGAGGTGAGCAGGTTGGCAGGTGCGGTGGAGGCCAACACTGCTGCTGTGCGGGAGGAGGGGAGACTTACCCGACGGCAGTTGAGGATCACCACCACATGGCAGATGAGGATGTTGGGACAGACCAACACCGTCCTCAACCGCCTGGCCAACGCCATGGAGGGCTTGCAGGCACCACCTGCCAGGAGAGATGAAATAGGGGTTGATGCTCCCCCCCCCCTCCATCCCCACCCCATGCTCCTCCACGGCGTCTGAGGAGCCAGAGCCGGGGCACCCTTGGGCCAAGGATGTCCAAAAGAAAAAAAAAAAATTATGACCATTTTTTTTTGTGGCTCAGATTATGAGCTTGTTTTTTGGCTATGCTCAGATTTTGAGTTTTTTTTTTTTATTGATGCTCAGATTATGAGCTTTTTTTTATTTTGTAGCTGCCCCTGGCATGTTGGCACACAGATGTGAGATCCAGAAAGTGTGGGTGCTCTGCTTGTTCAGCTCGTCCGTCTTGGTGCTGCTGTAGTTGCTCTCCAGCTGACCTGTGGCCATCTGTTGCTAACTTGCCCCTGCTTTTATAAAGTGCAAATTTGCCCCGGCCAAACAGCTTGTGCGCTTTGGGAGCAAAATGCTCCTCACACGCGCAAGTTTATGAATCAGTGGCAGTTCCTCATTTGCATATTTGCTGAGGGAAAACCATGAGAGCGCAAGTTGCTCCCTGAGCAAAATTGCCCCTTAATTGCGCCGGGGCAGAGAAACTGCCTCCGTGCAAAAATGGCACATTTCAGGCTTAGCTTGCTTTCTGGGTCACCCGCAAATTTGCCTGGGAGCAAATCCGTACTTGCGCGGCGCAAATCACACTTGCTCCCGCGCAAGTAGTACCTGAATCTGGGCCAATGTGATTTTCTTTACCAAAAACATGAATATGTATCAGCCTAAACTTTATTTTTTATATATATATATATATATATATATATATATATATATATATATATATATATATATATATATATATATATATATTTTGGGGATATCTATTATAGCAAAAAGTAAAAAATATTGCTTTTTTTTTAAAATTGTCACTCTTTTTTTTGTTTATATACCACCAAAAGAACGCTCTATTTGTGGGGGGGGAAAAAGATGTTAATATTTGGGTACAACGTCGCAATTGTCAGTTAAAGCGACGCAGTGCCGAATCGCAAAAAATGGCCCAGTCATTGGGCAGCCAAATCCTCCGGGGCTGAAGTGGTTAACTGCTAACATGAACAAGCCCTAAAAGTAAGAATTTTAGCAACTATTTTATTTTTTTGTCCTACTTTTTTATTTTAGTTCATCATAAATCAACAGACAAGCGATAAACTTAAATAAATTAGTAAATGGAAGGAAATAAATAAGTTGTTAGTGGAGAAGGAAGCAATTCTTTCTTGCGATGTGATTGAAAGATGAAAGACTTCCATAGCCGGCGAGAAGAGTCATCCCAGTGAATGTTTAATGTCTGTAAAGTGTGCGTCTTCTGCAACAACAAAACAAGGCTTTTATTTCACACGGCGCATCGTTTTCACAGGGAGACATGAAACGAAGCAACGCGCTGCGCAGACGCCATTTGCAACATGAAAGCTGCATTAAAGGCAGTCGGAGGTTCTGACTGGGTCACCCCCCAGAAAACACTAACAGCATCTCTTTTCTTCTTTTGGATGTAAAAACATAAAAACAGGATGTAAGTACAGAAGTAGGAACAAGTACGAGGACAGTGACACAAATTTCTTGTTGGTTGACACATTTATACATTGCGGGTGAAGTCTACAGATTCAGATTTTTAAAGTCTATAAGCTAAAACTTTTTTTTCTTTTTGGTATGGAGTGCGGAAGTGTTCATTATATCCTTATTCTCCAAGAATATTCCATACATATCCATTAATTAATGGCCCTGTGATCTGTTTTTTATGAAATAGTTCTTACTGTGCTTTTCTGCCTCCTTGTAATTTCCTCTGTGAGCTCCCGGACCTCTCCATTTTACTATCACTTATGTTTGATTGGAACGAGTAGTTGCGATCATGCAGGGTGTCAAATTCATCATCTCGAGCCAAATCAGCATTATGGTTGCCCTCAAAGGGCCAGTTGCATCTTTATCAAACAGATACATAGGAATACTCTGGAATATGTGGTGTGCAGAGTTCAGGAGTACGCGATGTGTTCAGGGGCCGGATTCAGATACAATGGTGTATCTGTCCGGCCGGCGTAACGTATCTTAGATACGTTACGCCGCTGTAACTTTGGGTGCAAGTTCCGTATTCAGAAAGAACTTGCGCCCTAAGTTACGGCGGCGTAACGTATGTGGGCCGGCGTCAGCCCGCCTAATTCAAATGGGGATGTTGGGGGCGTGTTTTATTTAAATTTGTCTTGACCCTGCGTATTTTACGTTTTTTTTAACGGCGCATGCGCCGTTCGTGAAAACATCCCAGTGCGCATGCTCGAAAATCCGCCACAAAGGATACGCCGCACATACCCCTCATATAGCAGGGGTAACTTCACGCCGGAAAAAGCCGAACGCAAACAACGTAAAAAAAAAAGCGCCGGGCGGTCGTTCGTTTCTGAATCGACGTAAATAGTAATTTGCATATTCCTCGCGTAAACAAACGGAAGCGCCACCTAGCGGCCAGCCAGAAAATGCAGCCTAAGATACGACGGTGTAAGACACTTACACCTGTCGGATCATAGGGATATCTATGCGTAACTGATTCTCTGAATTAGGCGCATAGATACGACCGACCCCACTCAGAGATACAACGGTGTATCAGGAGATACGCCATCGTATCTCTTTTCTGAATCTGGCCCCAGGAGTACACTTTGTGTAGCGTTCAGGAGTAGGTGGTGTGCAGAGTTCAGAGTTCAAGAGCATGCAGTGGTGGGCAGTTTAGGAGTACACTTTGTGCAGAGTTCAGGAGTATGTGGTATGTAGAGTTCGGGAGTATGTGGTGTGCAGAGTACAGAGTTTAGGTGTAGGTGGTGTGTAGAGTTCAGGAGTATATTTTGTGCAGAGTTCAGGAGTAGGTGGTACACAGTGTACAGAGTTCAGGAGTATGCGGTGTGCAGAGTTCAGGAGTAGGTGGAGTGCAAAATACAAAGTTTAGGAGTATGTGGTGTGCAGAGTTCAGGAGTACGCGGTGTGCAGAGTGCAGAGTTCAGGAGTACGCTGTGTGCAGAGTGCAGGCACTGATGATGCTGCACTGATATGCAGCACTGATATGCTGCACAGATGGGCACTGATAGGTGTCACTGATGGGCCCTGATATGCAGCACTGATATGCTGCACTGATGGCCACTGATAGGTGGCACTGATATGCAGCACTGACGGGCACTGATAGGTGGCACGGATAAGCTGCACTGATGGGGCTGCACTGATCAACAGTGCCCTGAATATCACTATAAATGCCCCTGTCACCACAGGAAAGCCTGTTATCAATAACTGGCATTTGTTTACATGTGATCCGCTGTAATTGGACACAGCTGATCACATGGTTAAGAGCCTACATCATTGACTCTTTACTGCGATCGGTGATGTGCTTTGTACGAAGGACACAATGCACCGCTGATCGCCATGCAATATGACGCCCTCCCAGAACAAGAGCGGTCCTGCCTGATCATCATTCTACAATACGGTGGGCGGCAACCAGTTAAAGCCCAAATGAGCCCTCTGTTTCAAGGTGAATTTTAGGTATGGCAATTTTTAATAGTTACACTGCAATTCGGAAATTTTAAAATCGTAAATTTTAAAATTCAGAATTCCAAAATTTTAGAATTTCCGAATTCAGAAATTCAGAATTTTCGAATTTCCAAAGTTCCAAATTTCTAATTTTCTAATTTTTAGAACTTCCGAATTTCCGAAAAAAAGCTAAAAAAACGAATGAAATGAAAATGAACAAATTTTTCAACAGTGCACATGTCTACAGAGCAATATTCTCACCGAATGGGTGCGGTGGAGATCAAGTCAGGGACCCAACCAGCGGAGGTGACGCTTGCAGAGCAGCCTTGTGTGTCAAGCTAGGGAGTGACCCGGTCAGCAGGGGTGAAGCTTGAAGGTATCTGAAGTGCCAATCTAGGGACCCAGCAGGGAAGCGTGGGTGAGCTCTGAGGCAGATACCACTGCAAAATCATTGAGTAGCTCAGGGGATTCAGAGTTGTGAATTAGAGGGTCCAGTGAGAGACCGGAAGCTCAAGGGGCTGAAGTACTACAAGAAGTTGTAGAACAGCTGAGAGAACTGTTACTTTGAGTTAGGAACTGTTTGAGTACTGTTACCAGAAAACCTGCACGTGCAGAAGTGGCCCCTTTCTGGACAGCAAACCTGCACATGCAGAAGTGGCCCCTTTCTGGACAGCAAACCTGCACGTGCAGAAGTGGCCCCTTTCTGGACAGAAAACTTGCACGTGCAGAAGTGGCCCCTTTCGGGACAGCAAACCTGCACATGCAGAAGTGGCCCCTTTCCGGACAGCAAACCTGCACGTGCAGAAGTGGCCCCTTTAGGGACAGCAAACCTGCACGTGCAGAAGTGGCCCCTTTCTGGACAGGAAACTTGCACGTGCAGAAGTGGCCCCTTTCGGGACAGCAAACCTGCACGTGCAGAAGTGGCCCCTTTCGGGACAGCAAACCTGCACGTGCAGAAGTGGCCCCTTTCCGGACAGCAAACCTGCACGTGCAGAAGTGGCCCCTTTAGGGACAGCAAACCTGCACGTGCAGAAGTGGTCCCTTTCTGGGGCCTTTCCCTGTACGGCTGTCCTCCTGTTGAAGTCTTGGAGTCTGCCAATTGAAATTGTAACTACTCTTTATCACCTTAGCACCCACTATGTCTCACAACCCACCACATATTGAAGGATGTCAGTTATATTTGGCTTTGAAGGTTCTCATTAGACTGGAAGAGGTCAGAGATTCTGCTACAAATGAAAAAGGATAGGGAAATTAAAGTAAGGGATCCTTAAGGCCTCGTACACATGATAGGTTAACCAGAGGACAACGGTCTGATGCACCATTTTCATTGGTCAAAACCGATCGTGTGTGGGCGTCATAGGTTATTTAACCATCGGTTAAAAAAAAGCCAACTTGCTTTAAATTTAACCAATGGACGCCTAACCGATAGGTCAAAACCGATGGTTAGTATGCAAAAGCATCGGTTAAAAATCCACGCATGCTCAGAATCAAGTCGATGCATGCTTGGAAGCATTGAACTTCGTTTTTTTCAGCGCGTCATTGTGTTTTACGTCACCGCGTTCTGACACAATCATTTTTTAACCGACATTGTGTAGGCGTGACAGACCATCAGTCAGCTTCATCGGTTAACCGATGAAAACGGTCCATCAGTCCGTTTTCATCGGATGGACTGATCGCGTGTACGAGGCTTTACATCTGCCACCATCATTCTGAAAAAGTGATTTGCATTGGACCGCTCTTCAGAGGCTTTTGACAAGCAGCTCAGAAGCAATAAGTCGTCTTATGGACACCTGTGTTAACCCTTGAAAGCAGTGCCGATCCTGACCTCCCTGGGGCCCTAAGCAAAATGACATGGCACATTAAAAATGAGAAGCAGGGGGCGCTGACGACAGTGACATGTCACATTAAAGAAAGTTAAGAAGTGGGGGTAGGGGGTGTTCTGCTGTCGGAAATGACATCTTACATTAAATTGAGAAGCAGGGGGTGCAGACTTCTTACCTCTTCTCCCATGTAGCCAGCGAGTTGAGAAGCGGGGTGAGGGGGCGAAAATGACTTCTCACCAGGCGGAGCCTCTAGTAATTTGGGGGGCCCTTCGCAGCTTTGCGGGGCCCTAAGCGGCTTGCATAGTGAACCTATAGGGCGGATCGGCCCTGCTTGAAAGGCTGCACCGCTGTGCACAAAATAGGCTTTGTTTGGTGATATTGCCTGCCAAATGTGACCTATTGTATCATTTTTGCTGCACTTGCGTCTTGGCAATAAAACTGCTGTGCAAATGCCTATTTTTACTCCCCTCCATCTTCCTCAGGGCAATAACAATCACACCACATCCCGGTGATTTTGTTATATCTGGGGGGCAGTAGGCAGACAGCCTTCTGAGAATTCTGTAGCATTGTTCTGACAACGAATGGCTGAATCACCCGTCCTGCTCCACCACCACTATGCTGCCTGCCTTTGACTCATCCTTGTCCTTCTGTGCTCCCATACGTAGTCCCTGAGATTAGACTTCTCTTCTACAGCTAAATGCTGATTCTCTATCCTTTCCAGATCTCAAAATAACATCACAATGTAACTGACAGTGCCTTTTTTTTTCCTTAACCACTTCCCTTTCTGGCCAATTCTGACACTTCACTCCTGCATGTAAAAATCAACCTTTTGCTAGAAAAAAAAACTTAAAACCCCCAAACATTATATATATATATATATATATATATATATATATATATATATATATATATATATATATATATATATATATATATATGTTTTTTTATCAGTGGCCCTAAAGAATAAATTGATGGGTGTTGCAGTTTTTTATGCCGCACGGTATTTGCGCATCACAGTGGCGGAACTATCAGGATCGCAGCAGTCGCACTTGCGGCTGGGCCCTGCAGTTCTGCCACTGTGTGGATGCCTGCCCGCCCATTCTGGCTGTGCTACTGTGAGGCCCGCCCCTTAATTTCGCTGTGGGGGGGGCGCTCAGTGGCAGCTGGGGGGAGGCTGAGCTGAGCACTATCACTTCACTGGAGTCTGGCCAACGTGAATACTGAGGTGGAAGGAATCGGTAAGTAAGTGCAACTGATCCCAACCTCCACCACTGCAAACTCTTACTGATCCCACCACTACAGATCTTATCCCTATCCCCCATCACCTGTAAAACACAGGTGATGAGGGGGGATAGGGATGAGATCTGTGGTGGTGGTGGTGGGGGGATGGGATTAGTAAGTGGCAGAGGTGGTAATTCCACCCCCCCTCACCACCACCGCCGCTGCCACTGATCCCACCTCCCTAATGTGACCTTGAATCCATAGAGTGCACTTCTTACATGTTAGCTTTGTAAAATAAGGTAACTTTTTGTGTTTAAGAGACCTCTTGATAAAGTCACATGTGTAGTGACAAAACGTGTTGGGGTTGAGCCTGTGACATCATCGCGTGCGATCAGGAAGCAGAAAGCCAGCCACTGGGGATACAGGGCCGAGGATCTGAGTGATTTAAGGAGAGCCTACATCCCTACTACTACATTAAGTGATATACCTGTGTGCATCTGTAAATGTGAGTGTGACCTTTTTTTTAATATATATATATTTATTTTATACATTTTCCATTTTACACAAATATACATAACATAAAAGAGAACTATATAGGTAGCCTGTAAACGCATCTATAAACCATTACAGTTCTTTATATTTGTGAAGAAAATAGACTTTATTCAGTATTTTCTCATAGGTTCGGTTTTCTTTTAAGAACCCCTGGACCGATCTGGGTGAAATTTGGATATGTTGGTCCCCCAGATTGGGGCTATCAGGGGATATGTAATTGTAGGGATACCTTGTGTGGAAAGGGGTGTTCAAACTTTTGGGGAAATTGTGTGCTGTCTGCCTGGAGATAATTGGTTTATTCCTTAACTGATCTCAATATCTCCCAGGCAGAGAGAGGGCGGGTGTACTATAAAAGCTTGCTGTGGTAATGTCGTCTGCTACTGTCATGTAAATGAACCTTAGTTTGGCTCTCAAGACACTGTATTGTGTGAATTTTTATTGATGATAAATGTGTATTGGAGGCTCGTTAGTACCCATTGTATGCTGTTATGGGTGGAGTGTGTCATTGTCCATCTGATTACTGCAAGTATTCTTTTTGGTGTATATAAGAGCCTGCCTTCTCAATAAAGATGTTCTATGCCTGGTACACCCTTCATGAAGTCTTGGCTCATGTTTGGGGAAATATTCTAACAATTGGGAAGAATCATCCTGGAAACAGCATTCATTTCCACTATCCCTCTACCTCCTATGGTAGCGATAATCACTTAAGCTCGGCGATTGAGGGATGGAAAGAAGGCCACAGTACCATAACCACTGCAGGTCTTAACAATATTGTTATTGATTCACATTTCTATATCTTAGAAATATAATCCAAAATGTACTCAATCAATATGTATCTATCCAGGATCCCAATATTGTCTAAACTCAAACAAACTAACAACATACCTCCAAATAACCTTCCCCCTGCCCGCCCCACACCCAGCCAAAAAATGTTAAATAAAAAAATAAAATATTTTTCTACGGTATAGCTTTATATATATTGTGCTATCACTACAGAGATTCTGAACTCCTTCCATTGTTGCCATGTTTTTAAACTTTGTTCTCTATTACCTACTTCTGTCTTTATCATCATCTCCAGGGTCTGCATCTTGCCCATCTCACCTACCCATTCCCCTATTGAGGGGTCTACTGCCTTTCTCCAGTTTCGACGAGCTATAACTGTTAGCGTGTGCCTTAAAATATAGTTCTTTATGGCCTTTATGGAACCCGGAGTCATTGACAATACAGAAATCAAAACATCTGGTTGTACAGTGAGTCCTGGAATTCTTCAATATATATTGTAGATTTTTGACCAGAACGCAAGCACTGGGCAGGAGTACCATATATGTGACATTGTGCCTCTTGCATTTTGGCATATTCAACAGACTTCATTTTCCCTGTTAATTTTATGCATATCTACGGGGCGTCTATACCATATTGTTTATGATTTTTAGACATGTGCACACTGAAATATTTTCTTTCAGAATTTTGTTTTCGTCCGAAAAATAAATTTATTTAGTTACTCCCGAAATTCGTTTTTATTTATTTTGTTTCGTTAAAAAAATGCATTCGTCTGAAAATCTTAATTAATAAGGTCGAATCTGTCATTGAAGGCTCATGGTGTCTGTTGAATGTTCTAAGAAGATTAGACGGAGCTGCTAAACTGTACGATGCCGCAATTGTACATTTCCGGTCGAATGTTCCGCCTACAAGCTATAGAAGAATTCTAATGTTGTATGACACTAGTATTAATTATATTTTTATAAATTTTTATTATTACTAGTCAACATTCAAATTCTTCTATAGCCTATGGGCCGAGCATTTGACCGGAAATGTACGCTTGCGGCGTTGTACAGTTTAGCTGCTCCGTCGAATCTTCTTAGAACTTTCGACAGACACCATAAGCCTTCAATGACAGATTCGACATTTGTATGTTTTTCGCTGCTTCGTCGAATCTTCGTCGTTCATGTCAAATGGTTTACCCCAACACTGTCTCTATAATTTCGAATCTTTCCTCTCTATGTAGAATAATCTTAGACTAATAGAGTTAATGTTAGGCACATTCGACCACAGGTTCCATAGACACAGATTGTTATTGTCACCGTCATGTCGAATCTCCTATCTATATCGAAAGAGAGTGGATACCCTGCGCTGCCAGGTGTGCGTAAATTGTAGCTGCTGACACGGCTTATTCAAAAAAGCAAAACAACCAAAAAAATACGTATGTGTAGCGCTAAAATTAATAAATGAATATCAAACTACCAAAAAATGTGTATAGTAAAAAATAAAACACATATAACATTAATAAATGTTAGACACAAATTGTGAAACATGTGAGATTCCTCTGTAGCGAGGGGTGACAACAGTGCCAACTGGCATGTGAACTGATGCACCTAAGGTGGTATCAAACATAAAAACAAAGTCCAACAAAAACTCCTAAGTGTGATGATCCGAGGTATGTAGCAAAGTTCATCAACATCCACAAGTCATTCAAGTGAAAAGGTGAATAAATAGAAAAAGCGTGACTCCTTTAACGTGACAATCCCATCACCGGAAAAAGTGCAGGCTTACCGGAACTTGTTGACCACTGGTGGCATATGCCAAAAGAGGTCAGTCAAGGCTTTATATGACGATTGTCAAACAGCAATCCTTGGCAGGAAGCGTAGGTCCAACTGGTGGGTAGGTCCTTATATGGAATAGGTCCCCAGGAGTAAGCCGGAAGCTATACTGATGTTGGTATCCCAAAACCAATTGGCTCAGTGTGTTAGTGGTGCATAGAGAAAAATAAAGAGAAGTGGCCACATAGCGTAACTCTGTATAAAAGAAAAAATACGTGTTTATTCACAGCTAACAAACTTACATTTGGCTGGAAGTAAAAGAGCTCTTGCATGTAAATGGGGCGACAGTGGAGTCCTCCCGACGCGTTTCGTGGTCAAAAGCACATCCCCAGACGATGTGCTTTTGACCACGAAACGCGTCGGGAGGACTCCACTGTCGCCCCATTTACATGCAAGAGCTCTTTTACTTCCAGCCAAATGTAAGTTTGTTAGCTGTGAATAAACACGTATTTTTTCTTTTATACGGAGTTACGCTATGTGGCCACTTCTCTTTATTTTTCTCTATGCACCACTAACACACTGAGCCAATTGGTTTTGGGATACCAACATCAGTATAGCTTCCGGCTTACTCCTGGGGACCTATTCCATATAAGGACCTACCCACCAGTTGGACCTACGCTTCCTGCCAAGGATTGCTGTTTGACAATCGTCATATAAAGCCTTGACTGACCTCTTTTGGCATATGCCACCAGTGGTCAACAAGTTCCGGTAAGCCTGCACTTTTTCCGGTGATGGGATTGTCACGTTAAAGGAGTCACGCTTTTTCTATTTATTCACCTTTTCACTTGAATGACTTGTGGATGTTGATGAACTTTGCTACATACCTCGGATCATCACACTTAGGAGTTTTTGTTGGACTTTGTTTTTATGTTTGATACCACCTTAGGTGCATCAGTTCACGTGCCAGTTGGCACTGTTGTCACCCCTCGCTACAGAGGAATCTCACATGTTTCACAATTTGTGTCTAACATTTATTAATGTTATATGTGTTTTATTTTTTACTATACACATTTTTTGGTAGTTTGATATTCATTTATTAATTTTAGCGCTACACATACGTATTTTTTTTCTCCTATCTATATCGAACTGTTGTAGCAACGAAAATGAAAATAAAGCATTTTTTTATGTCGGATCTTTCGGATTTTGGATTCTGCACGTTCGTTTTCGTTTGTTAAAACGATAACGAAAATACTCGAAATTCAGACGAAAATGCTTTCGGACGAAAACGAATGCACAAGTCTAATGATTTTATAGTTCCTTTCCTGATGCCTACTTGATAGAGATAATTGGTGTATTAGTTGAAAGGATCTTTCCCAGTCGGATCTAGGGATAACAATCTCCAGTTCTTGTTCCCACCTAGATATATAAGATAACTCTTGTTCTATATTTTTTGGAAGCAGATGTCTGTATATTGTAGACAGGATGTGTAATAGTAGTTGCTCAAATTCTGTTAATGGTTTTTCCAATGTGCATTTTTTTTGTTAGGGATTGTATATATGTTTGTAGTTGTTAATATTGCATCCACTTTGTCCTATATTCTGGACCCATTGGGCCAGATTCAGATAGATTAGCGGATCTTTAGATCCGCGTAATCTATCTGTTTTCCGATCCGCCGGTCCAATTTTGCGAGGCTAGTGCATGATTCACCAAGCACTTACCTCGAAAATTGCACCGTCGGATCGTAACTCCCCCCGGCGGAATTCAAATTCCGCGGCTAGGGGGAGTGTACAATTTAAATCAGGCGGGTTCCCGCGCCGATTTAACTGCACATGCGTCGCCGGCGAAATTTGCCAGTGCGCATGCTCCAAATGACGTCGCTAGGACGTCAATGTTTTTGGCGGCTACGTCAATTGCGGCCATCCGTATTTCCGATCGACTTACGCAAACAACGTAAAAATTTGAATCTCGGCGCGGGAACGACGGCCATACTTAACATTAGCTACCCCTCATATAGCAGGGGTAACTATATGCCGGAAAAAGCCGAACGCAAACGACGTAAAAAAAAAGCGACGGGCGGGCGTTCGGTCTTGAATCGGCGGTTCTCCTCATTTGCATATCCGACGCGTAGAAAACTGCGACGACACCTAGCGGCCGGCGGTAGATTGCAGCCTAAGATCCGACTGGTGTAAGTCACTTACACCAGTCGGATCTAAGGGAGATCTATGCAGAACTGATTCTTATGAATCAGTCGCATAGATCCGACCGGCTGGACTCAGAGATACGATCGTCGTATCCCCTTGATGAATCTGCTCCATTGAGTCTAGGGGAGGAAGTCTACCCCTTTCTGGACAGCAAACCTACACGTGCAGAAGTGGCCCCTTTCTGGACAGCAAACCTCATATTGAAGGATGTCAGTTATCTTTGGCCTTGAAGTTTCTCATTAGACTGGAAGAGGTCAAAAAGTCTGCTACAAATGCAAAAGGATAGGGAAATAAGTAAGGGATTCTTAACACCTGCAACCGTCATTCTGAAATGCATTGGACCGCTCTTCAGAGGCTTTTGACAAGCAGCTCAGAAGCGATATGTCGTCTTATGGACACCTGTGTTAACCCTTGAAAGGCTGCACCGATGTGCACAAAATAGGCTTTGTTTGGTGATGATATTGCCTGCCAAATGTGACCTATTGTATAATTTTTGCTGCACTTGCGGCTTGGCAATAAAACTGCAGTGCAAATGCCTATTTTTACTCCCCTCCATCTTCCTCAGGGCAATAACAATCACACCACATCCCGGTGATTTTGTTATATCTGGGGGGCAGTAGGCAGACAGCTTGCTGAGAATTCTGTAGCCTTGTTCTGACAACGAATGGCTGAATCACCGTCATGCTCCACCACCACTATGCTGCCTGCCTTTGACTCATCCTTGTCCTTCTGTGCTCCCATACCTAGTCCCTGAGATTAGACTTCTCTTCTACAGCTAAATGCTGATTCTCTATCCTTTCCAGATCTCAATATAATATCAAAATGTAACTGACAGTGCCTTTTTTTCCCCTTAACCACTTCCCTTCCTGGCCAATTCTGACACTTCGCTCCTGCATGTAAAAATCAACCTTTTGCTAAAAAAAAAACTTAAAACCCCCAAATATTTTATATATATTTATATGATTTTTTTATCAGTGGCCCTAAAGAATAAATTGATCGGTGTTGCGTTTTTTTATGCTGCACGGTATTTGCGCATCACAGTGGCGGAACTACCAGGATCGCAGCAGTCGCACTTGAGGCTGGGCCCTGCAGTTCAACCATTGGGTGGATGCCTGTCCGCCCATTCTGGCTGTGCTACTGTGGGGCCCGCCCCTTCATTTCGCCATGGGGGGCACTCAGTGGCAACTGAGGGGAGGCTGAGCTGAGCACTATCACTTCACTGGAGTCTGGCCAACGTGAATACTGAGGTGGAAGGTGAAGCATACCGCCACCCAGGTGTATTTCAGGTAAATGCAGGATAAATTTCAGTAACCCCCGGAATTCCGTGAGAAATCAAAATAAAACACAAGGAAACAGATTTGAGTGTTCATTAGATCTCTAAGGTTTATTCACTCCCAGAGGGGCTTATATGCAAAAGAAAGATAGGAGGGGCCGTGTGTTAATGCATATGTCTCTAAATATTATACAAACTCAATATATTCTTATCACGATTTAAACTTGCTAAATTTAGTTTTAACAAGGGCTAAAAGATGACTTTGCTTATACAATCAGGCTGTTCCATGAATAGGCTTAACCAAAATGATTAGCAGTAGCAGGGTGTGTCTCTATGCAAACTGTTAGCTAAGCTAAGTATGTCAAAACACATATAGAAAAATGTATTTCTACTTAAAATGGAGTCAATTATTTTATACATTCTATTACAGAAGGAATCGGTAAGTAAGTGCAACTGATCCCAACCTCCACCACTGCAAACTCTTACTGATCCCACCCCCCACCACTACAGATCTTATCCTTTTCCCCCATCACCTGTACAAAACAGGCGATGAGGGGGGATAGGGATGAGATCTGTGGGGGTGGTGGGGGGATGGGATCAGCTGCCACTAATTCCACCTCCCCTCACCACCACCGCTGCCACTGATCCCACCCCCCTAATGTGACCTTGAATTCACTGAGTGCACTTCTTACATGTTAGCTTTGTAATAAGGTAACTTTTTGTGTTTAAGAGACCTCTTGATAAAGTCACATGTGTAGTGACGAAACGTGTTGGGGCGGAGCCTGTGACATCATAATGTGCGATCAGGAAGCAGAAAGCCAGCCACTGGGGATACAGGGCCTAGGATCTGAGTGATTTAAAGAGAGCCTACATCCTTACTACGTTATGCGTCATACCTGTGTGCACCAGGAATAGTGCATCTGTAAATGTGAGTGTGACCTTTTTATATATATATATATATATATATATATATATCTTTATTTTATACATTTTCCATTTTACACAAATATACATAACATAAAAGAGAACTAATTATGGGTAGCCCCCGCTGGCCTGAAAGGTTTGAGGAGACTGAAGCTAGCCATATATACCAGAGGCTCGGAGGGCCCAGGCACACCACCCACCCCTCCTTCCCTTCCCTACCCACCCCCTTCTTTTTCCTACTTCTTCTTTGTTCTCTTTTCTCTCTCTTTTATGCTCTATCATCTGAACTTGTTCTTTCTTCATTCTTTTCTGTTACTCTTATTACCTTCCACGGATATATTAAAATGGACCAGGGCTAGTTGTTGACTTCCCAATGTTATAGGTTGATTCCCTTGGCCCATATTCCTTTCATTCCATTTTATTTCTATTCTTCTTCTCGCTGATCTAGCCACATGGTCAGCCCACTACCTCCCCAGTGGCAGCACTCCTATCGTACACGTGGTATTTTCATGCTTCCTCCTGGCCATGGGCGCAGTAGGTTCCCAATGGGGCACCAGGGCTAGGAGAGGCAATGGTTGGACGTGTGGGGGGGTATGCGGGAGATGTCAGCGTAAATATTTTTGCGGATTATGTAATTGTACCCACGTTGTACCCAATGTTATGGAAGGTGATATTGTATTGCACTATGGACCGTCCCACCCATTGTTGGGAGTTCGGTTCTGGTTTTCTTTGATTCCTGTCAAAAATTTCTAATAAAAACTTTATTGAACCTAATTATGGGTAGCCTGTAAACACATCTATAAGCCATTACAGTTCTTTATATTGTTATTGATTCCCATTTCTATATCTTAGATATACAATCCAAAATTTACTCAATCAATATGTATCTATCCAGGATCCCAATATTGTCTCCAACAAACTAACAACATACCTCCAAATAACCCTCCCCCTGCCCGCCCGCCCCCCACCCAGCCAAATTTTTTAAAATAAAATACTTTTTCTAGGGTATAGCTCTATATATATTGTGCTATCACTACAGAGATTCTGAACTCCTTCCATTGTTGCCATGTTTTTAAACTTTGTTCTCTATTACCTACTTCTGTCTTTATCATCATCTCCAGGGACTGCATCTTGCCCATCTCACCTACCCATTCCCCTATTGAGGGGTTATGCCGCGTACACACGACTGTTTTTCAGGTTCTAAAAAATTACGTTTTTTTTTTTATGTCATTAAAAACGATTGTGTGTGGGCTCCAGAGCATTTTTGGGGGTCCAAAAAAATGGCCCAATTTTTTTCCGAACATGCTCTATTTTTCACGACGTTTTTAATGTTGTTGTTTTTCAGGTTGCAAAAAATGATCGTGTGTGGGCTTTAACAATGTGAAAAACCCGTGCATGCTCAGAAGCAAGTTATGAGACGGGAGCGCTCGTTCTGATAAAACTACCTTTAGTAATGGAGTAAGCACATTCATCACGCCGTAACAGACAGAAAAGCGCGAATTGTCTTTTACTAACACAAAATCAGCTAAAGCAGCCCAAAGGGTGGCGTCATCCGAATGGAACTTCCCCTTTATAGTGCCGTCGTACGTGTTGTATGTCACCGCGCTTTGCTAGAGCATTTTTTTTTTTACGATCGTGTGTAGGCAAGGCCGTTTTAATGATCGGGTTGAAAAAAAAGTAGTTTTTTCTAGACCTTTAAAAACTTAATTTTTTAGAACCCGAAAAACGGTCGTGTGTACGCAGCATTAGCGTGTGCCTTAAAATATCGTTCTTTATGGCCTTTATGGAACCCGGAGTCATTGACAATACAGAAGTCCTGTAATTCTTCAATATACATTGTAGATTTTTGACCAGAACGAGTTCTCCATTTTCCCTGTTCATTTTATGCACATTTTGCTATGATTTTTAGACATGTGCAGACTGAAATATTTTGTTTCGGAATTTTGGTTTTCGTCCGAAAAATAAATGTATTTAGTTAGAGCCGGTTCACACTGGGGCGACCTGGGATCCGACTTGAAGTTGCCCCAAGTCGTCCCAAGTCGCGTGGTTGAGAAAATCAATGTAAGTGAATGGAGCCGTCCTAATGTACACTACTGAAGTTGCTCCGACTTCAGAAAAGGTTCCTGTACTACTTCAATCCGACTTGTAGGCAACTTGTACCCATTTAGGTAGATTCAGGTAGAGTTAGGCCGACTTACTCAGAATCTACGCCGACTTATGTTTAAGCGTATGCTCAAACAGAGATACGCTTAAACATATCTAAGATACGACGGCTTGCGCCGTCCTATCTTAGATTGCAATATTTTGGATGGCCGCTAGGTGGCGCTTCCATTGCGGTCGGCGTAGAATATGTAAATTAGTTGATACGCCGATTCACGAACGTACGCCCGGCCGCCGCAGTCGATTTCGCCGTTTCCGTAAGGCATTAGCAGGCCTAAAGTTATTCCACCTATTAGGTGGAATAACAATGTTAAAGTATGGCCGCCGTTCCCGCCGCGAGATTCGAATTTTTTACGTTGTTTGCGTAAGTCGTCCGCGAATCGGGATTTACGTCGTTTACGTCCACGTCGAAATCAATAGGCCCGTGCGGCGTACGTAGCCGCAATGCACACTGGGAAATGTAGGCTCCCGGCACATGCGCAGTTAAAAAAAACGTGAGGTCAAGCCTCATTACCATCAAACACGCCCCCCTCCAACACATTTGAATTCGGTGCCCTTACGCCCACCTGCTTTAGGCTACGCCGCCGTATATTAGCAGGCAAGTACATTGAGAATCATGTACTTGCCTAGCTAGCTTACGGTGGTGTAGCCTAAACAGGCTAAGCTACGCCGCCGCAAGTTTAGGCAGATCTACTTGAATGATTTCAATGGAAGTCGCCTCAGAATTCGGATCACTGTCTTAACTGAAGCAACAATACAGGAAGATAACATACATTTCTCAGGCACACCCCAAACAGAGCTGATTGTTGTTTGATTGGCCACTGGAAAGCCTCCTGTCCTGGAGGCGACTTGAAGTTGGCTTGTATTGTCCTGGGGGCAACTTGAAGTTGCCTCGTAAGTTGCCTGATGATTCATACTCAAGTCGTGTCCAAGTCCATTTTTATATTTATGCTTCCCATCCAGGAAAAAAACGTTCTGTCATATTTCTGAAGCAATTTAATAGTTTTTTGTATTATCGGAAGATAATTCAGTTCTTGAAGCTTAGTCATATCTCAAAATATATATTCCCAAATATTTAGCAGCTTCTTTTTGAAATTTAAAAGAGAAATTTCTTAAAGGAAGATCTAAAGTTTTATTTGATAATGAAATATTCAAAGTTTCCGATTTGTCATAATTGACTTTAACACTTCAATACTGGCCCATTGTAATATGACGTCCACAGATGGGATCTCCCATCCCGGGTGGACGTCATATGACGTCCTTGGCTTTGAAGGGGGATATCTGAATGATGCCTGCAGCTAGAGGCATCATTCAGATATCCTTCTCTTCTGCCGGCGATTCTGTGCAACATAAGAATGATCATAGCGGCGGTTCCGCCGCTTGATCGTTCTTAAAGGCGGCGGGAGGGGACATCCCCTCCTCCCACCGCCATCCGGTGCTTCTCCGGGCTCTCCCGTGCCATCGGGGGCCCGGAGAAAGAATCGTCCGGCGCTAGCAGGAAGCATA
The DNA here is from genome assembly GCF_905171775.1 of Rana temporaria. Taxonomy (NCBI): domain Eukaryota; kingdom Metazoa; phylum Chordata; class Amphibia; order Anura; family Ranidae; genus Rana; species Rana temporaria. The sequence goes on along the minus strand of NC_053489.1, from coordinate 655,485,576 downwards.
GAGATGACTGGTGACCAGATGGTCACCAGTCATCTCTATGACCGTCGGAGGACCCGGGCGCGATGTGATGACGTCACGCCAGAGTCCCCGTATGTAAACAAAGCCGCGATTGCGGCTACTAAGCAACAGTAATCATGAGAGTGGTGAAATTGTATTCATCGATCTCATTCTTTCCAGCCTGGAGGAGAGATGTGGGGTCTTATTGACCCCGCATCTCTCCATAAAGAGGACCTGTCACACACATTTCCTATTACAAGGGATATGTAAATATGTAAAGAAAAAAAAAAAAAAGAAAAAAAAAATTAAAACGCCCCTGTCCCCGGAAGCTCGCGTGCAGAAGCGAACACACACACAAGTCCCGCCGACATATGTAAACGCCATTTAAACCACATATGTGAGGTATCGCCGCGTGCGTTAGAGTGCCAACAACAATTCTAGCACTAGATCTCCTCTGTAAATCTAAACTGGTAACCTGTAAAAATTTTCAAAGCGTTGCCTATGGAGATTTTTAAGTACCGAAGTTTGGCGCCATTCCATGAGTGTGCGCAATTTTAAAGCGTGCCATGTTAGGTATCTATTTACTCGGTGTAACATAATCTTTCATATTTTACAAAAAAATTGGGCTAACTTTACTGTTTTGTTATTTTTTTAATTCATGCGGATGCATTCTATCGTGTGTATGGGGCCTAAAACACTATGGCCCGGATTCACAAAGCACTTGCGCCGACGTATTCGATGTCTGCTGCTGTCCTGCTATCGGGTCAGAATGGCAGAACGGGAGGAGAGGCAAGTGTAAACAAGGCATCTCCCTGTTCTGCCTAGTTACACAACACCAATCGTCTGCTCCCTCTCATCGCAAGCAGCAATCAGTGATGTGGAGCATGCGCACTGTGATACGTCCACGGACGGCGCATGCGCCGTTAGTAAAAAACGTCATTTACGTGGGGTCACCATTCATTAACATACAACACGCCCACTGCCTGGATAATTTGTATTACGCGGGCCTATGCCGGATCACATACGCTACGCCGCCGTAACTTAGGGCGCAAGTTCTTTCTGAATACAGAACCTGCCTCACTAAGTTACGGCAGCGTAGCGTATCTGAGATACGCTACGCCCGCACAAAGTTACGCCGGGCTTTCTGAATCCGGGCCTATAACTTTTGCGCAAACCAATCAATATACGCTTATTGAGATTTTTTTTTTACCAAAAATATGTTGAAGAATACGTATCGGCCTAAACTGAGAAAAAAAATAGCTTTTTTTAAAAAAAAAAATATTGGCATATTTATTATAGCAAAAAGTACAAAATAGAGTTTTTTTTTTTCAAAATTTACGCTCTATTTTTGTTTATAGCGCAACAAATAAAAACGCAGAAGTGATCAAATACCACCAAAAGAAAGCTCTATTTGTGGTAAAAAAAGGATGTAAATTTTGTTTGGAAGCCACGTCGCACGACCGCGCAATTGTCAGTTAAAGCGACGCAGTGTCGAATCGCAAAAGGTGGCCCGGTCGTTTGGCAGTCAAATGGTCCGGGGCTGAAGTGGTTAACGAAACAAAGTAAAAAAAAAAACTAATTATTTCAGTCTAGTTTTCACATGTAACTGCTCAGATGAGCGGTTACATGCGAACAGCAGTGGCACCTGCCATTGATTTGTACAGAGTACGAATTTGCTAGCCATTGTTGACAGCTGCTGCTGGTTGCGCAGTGTGAGCGGGCAGCATTGACAACCATCAGCAATATACACATTTTTGTGGGCGGCCACCCCTGGACATACACAAACTGCTGTTGGAAGATATTTTGGCATTTGACAAATCCTGGAGTTTCCGATGACTACGTCCCCCACTGTGCGCTGTACTTCCATCCTTTAATCACTACAGCACCCCCTGTGTCCTATAGTGATCCTCTTATAGAATTAATAATAATCCTGGACCAATTATAGTTTTTATTATCTGAGAAAGTAAAATATTATTTGTGATAATCTAAACGCTTTACAAATTAATTGTAATTTTATTACAATACAATGCATGTGGTGGAGTGGTGGGATTTATCGTACACATGCTCAATGAGTCATCTCAGTTGACAGACTTGTGTAGAAGTGAAACAACTGTGTTCATCCTACTTGGTCATGTCGGTCTCTTTGGGCCAGATTCACCAAAAACTCCGGCGGCATAACGTATCGTCTTTGCGTTACACCGCCACAAGTTTTCAGCGTAAGTGCCTGATCCTCAAAGCACTTACCTGTAAACTTGCGGCAGTGTAACGTAAAGCCGTCCCGCCTAATTCAAATGGGGCGTGTACCATTTAAATTAGGCGCGCTCCCGCGCCGGACGTTCTGCGCATGCTCCGTTCGCAATTTTCCCGACGTGCTTTGCGCGAAATTACGGCGGCCCGACGTGTTTGTGAATTGCGACGTGCGTAACGTACTTACGCCGGAAAAAAAAAAATTGAAATTCGACGGCCATACTTTAACATGGGCTGTGTAAAGTTAAGGCATGAAAAAACATGACTAACTTTGCGACGGGAAAAAAAAACTTGTGACGGCGTAACGAACGCGAAAACCTTCGTGGATCGCCGTAAAAACTAATTTGCATACCCGACGCTGAAAAACTACGCAAACTTCGCCCAGCGGCGGCCGAAGTATTGCATCCTAAGATCCGACGGTGTAAGTCACTTACACCTGTCGGATCTTAGGGCTATCTATACGGAACCTGATTCTATGAATCAGTCGCATAGATAGAAACAGAGATACGACGGTGTATCAGGAGATACGCCGTCGTATCTCTTCTGTGAATCTGGCCCTTTGTACCTTCTAGACCAGTGGTTCTCAGCCCTGCCCTCAAGTACCCTCGACAGGCCATGTTTTGGGAATTTCTCTTAGGCTAGGGTGACCAGACATCCCCAGTTTCAGGGGACAGTCCCCTGATTGAGGACACTGTCCCCAGACCAAGTCTGTCCCTGGTTTTGTCCCCAGATTGGATTTAATAGGGGGCAATTTCAAAGACATTTAGGTGGATTCAAAAAGAGTTAGGCCGGCGTGTCAGTAGATACGCCGACCTAACTCGGAATCTGCACCGTCCTAAGTTTAAGTGTATTCTCAAACTGAGATACACTTAAACCTAGCTAAGAACCTGCGCCGTCGTATCTTAGGGTGCAATATTTAGGCTGGCCGCTAGGTGGCGCTTCCACTGAGTTCGGCATAGAATATGTAAATACCTAGATACGCCTATTCACGAACGTACGTGCGCCCGTCGCAGTAAAGATACGCCGTTTACGTAAGGCATTTTCAGGCGTAAAGTTATTCCATCAAATAGCTGGACTAGTAATGTTAAGTATGGCCGTCGTTCCCGCGTCGAAATTTGTAAATTTTACGTTGTTTGCGTAAGTCGTCCGTGAATAGGGCTGGACGTAATTTACTGTAATGGAAGGGCTCTCGCGCTATCGATATTCTAAACCTAGGGGGCACTGCTGCAGTTACCTGAAATTGGTCCCAGCCAAAAATGAAAACAAATGAAATGAGTGATAATAACTGCGCTGTGTGGGTATGGAGGGATAGGGCAACAACCACAAAATAAATAAATAAATAAATAAAACTAAACAGTGATCAAATAAGTCCCACCAAATGGGCGGGGTGAACTCTACAAGCAGTGTGCAATCTGTGCAATCTACTCTAATTTACGTCCTTGTCGAAACCAATACGTCCTTGCGGCGTACTTTGGAGCACTGCACACTGGGATATGTACACAGACGGCGCATGCGCGTTCGTAAAAAACGTCAATCACGTCGGGTCACAGTTAATATGCATAAAACACGCCCCCTCATCCTCATTTGAATTAGGCGCGCGTACGCCGGCCACATTTACGCTACGCCACCGTAAATTAGGATGCAAGTACTTAGGGCCAGATTCACAGAAGAGATACAACGGCGTATCTCCTGATACGCCGTCGTATCTCTGAGATACGATTGTCGTATCTATGCGACTGATTCACAGAATCAGTTACGCATAGATAGCCCTAAGATCCGACAGGTGTAACTGTGTTACACCGTCGGATCTTAGGCTGCAATTCTAGGCCAGCCGCTAGGTGGCGAGGCCATTGCGGTCGGCGTAGAATATGCAAATGACTAGTTACGGCGATTCACGAATGTCCGCGATGCCCGTCGATCTAAATTTACGTTGTTTCCGTAGCGTAAAGTTAGGGCTGCCTCCTAGGTGGTCTAACAATGTTAAGTATGGCCATCGTTCCCGCGTCGAAATTTAAATTGTCACGTCGTTTGCGTAAGTCGTCCGTGAATGGCGCTGGACACCATTTACGTTAACGTCAAACCAATGTCTTTGCGACGTCATTTAGCGCAATGCACGTCGGGTAATTTGACGGACAGAGCATGCGCAGTACGCTCGGCGTGGGAACAGGCCTAATTTAAATGGTGCCCGCCCCATTTCAATTAGGCGGGCTTGCGCCGAGCGGATTTACATTACACCGCCGCAAGTTTACAGGTAAGTGCTTTGTGAATCAGGCACTTACGCTGTAAACCAGCGGCGGTGTAACGTAAATGGGATACGTTACGCCGCCGCTGCGTAACGTAAATCTACCTGAATCTGGCCCTTTGTGAATACAGTACTTGTCTATCTAACTTACGGCGGCGTAGTGTAAATACGATACGCTACGCCGCCTTAAAGATGCGGCGCTCTTTATGAATCCAGCTAAATCAGTGCAGAATTAAAATAAAAACATTAGAATTACACACCCCCGCTCCGCCGTGCCTACTAGCATAGGGGGGTTGTATTTTTCCCATTATCTGTGCCCCTTTCTGATGATCATGTGCTGGTCGGAGCGGAGGGAATATTTCTTCAGTTTCGGGCGCATGCCCATTCATCTCCGCTCGCATGTTCTTCTGCCTTGGCTCAAATCCTGGCCAGCCACCTTGCCTTCCCTGGCAGAGTGATCTTCCTCCGCTCCCTATCCAGTAGTAGCCGGGGCCTGAGGAGTGAGACTTGAGAGGCTGTCAGGCGGGCGGCGATGGGCAGAGAGTCGCTGATTGTTGCCATTACTAGTAAAGAAAAAATATGTCCCCGGATTTCATTTTAAAAATCTGGTCACCTTATCTTAGGCTGCTTTCACACTGAGGAGCTTTGCAGGCGCTATTGCGCTAAAAATAGCGCCTGCAATGCACCCTGAAAGAGCCGCTCCCTTCCTTGGAGTGTTGCGCTGGCGGGACGCTAAAAAAAGTCCTGCCAGCCGCATCTTTGAGGCACTGTAGGAGCTGTAAAAATACCGCTCCTATAGTGCCCCTGCCCATTGAAATCAATGGGATAGCGCCTCCATACCACCCGCCAAACGCTGCAAAGCGGCATTTTTGCGGGCGGGTCTAACCCTATTTCGGCCACTAGCGGGGGGTCAAAATCTCCCCACTAGTTCCCGAAAATCGCAGCAAACACGACAGTAAAATGCCGCTTAAAATAGCGGCGCTTTACCGCCAGGGCACCAAATGCCTCAGTGTGAAAGAATGCTGATGATCACGTGCTGGTCGGAGCGGAGGGAATATTTCTTCAGTTTCGGGTGGATGCCCATTCAGCTCCGCTCACATGTTCTTCTGCCTTGGCTCAAGTCCCGACCAGCCACCTGCCTGTTTTATCTCCTTGCCCTCTCTGGCGGATCTTCCTCTGCTCCCCACCCAGTAGTAGCCGGGGGGACCCAGATAGCAGATTTATTGCTACATGGCGGTCATGCTGCGCAGGATCACGTATATACATGATCCTGCATTTCTGGGTATGGGAGCCAATCAGTGGCTCCGGCGGACTCGATGTCCACCGGTACTCGCTGATCTTTATGTACATAGGCAGAACAGTGTTCTAACTATGTAAACAAGGCAGATCAGCGTTCTTTCAGTATAGAAGACATTGATCCTGTGTTCCTGCAAAGCAGGTACAGGGATCTATGCCTTCCCTTGGTAAAAGCACCTCCCCCACAGTAAGAAAACACTTGTTAGGCACATATTTAACCCTTTGATTGCCCTAGATGTTATCCCCTTCCCAGCCAGTGTCATTAGTATAGTGGTAGTGCATATTTTTAGCACCGGTCACTGTATTAGTGCTACTGGTGTCCCCACAAAGTGTCACTTAGTGTCTGCTTTGTCCGCCGCAATATAGCAGTCCAGCAAGAGTCGCTGATTGCTGCCATTACTAGTGTAGCGCCTGGGTACTTTTTAGAACCGGTGTTAGTGTAAATTTAGAGGGGGTCAGAGAGTTAAGTGACTCTGACCAGGTTAATCTGTTCAAATTTGGAGCCTCTGTCTCTGCGTTGGCCGTGCTGTGGGTTCATGCTGTCGTTTCTGGGGTGCTGATGACACCCCAGGCCGACAGGTGGCAGCAGTGGAGTCAAGGATTTGGATGCTTCTCCCCAGCAGCCAATCAGGAGGGGTTTTCCTCGCTGTGCATGCTGGGAGGGGTATTTTTGTGGCAGGTGCCAATTTATTGGGTCTTCTTCGTGTGTGGTGCCCACCTTCAGGGTAGCCATACCACGGCACCCGACAAAATGGCCTTCTGGGCCGGGGTGTGCGTGCTATGTAGTGTTTCTGGATCACGTTGGCTCGGAGCAACTGAGCTGCGGCTGGGGCCCAGTGATCGACTGGGTCCCCAATCTGATGAGGTCCTGAGCTGTCCGTTCCTGTGTGAGGAAGCTGTTCGGTGGAGAGTCTGCCTGAGGAGTGCCAAGAGAAGCTGGTGTTCCAAAAGGGGCCTGACCATCCACCGGGGACCAGGTAAACCGGGTGCTGAGAGGCTGGGCGTTGGTTGCCTATCAGCCGGTAACCGAACCAAAACTACCTGAAGGAGATCCGGTTGTTGAATCCGTTATTCCAGAGGATTCCAGACCACTATTATCTCCATTGTGTTCAACCATTGGGAGGGTCTGTGGCAGAGACTTAACCCCACGTTCGAGTGACATTCTGGCTGCCAGGCTTGTGAGAGAGGACTGTTTCCCATTTACATACACCTGGATCTTCTATTCTTCATTTCTACTATCTCTTCACTCTTCACCAAGTTCTACTGTTTTTACCCGGCTGGGTAATAAAAGCACAGAAAAGACACCTGTTGAGTGGACATTCCATTTAATACATTCTCATCAAGTACCCTAGATGGCGGAAAAATATGAGGTAACATGCCACCCAAAACAAACCAGCAGCTCCTTCGGAGTAGTGCTACACTAGTAAAAAAAAAACAAAAAAAAAACGTTTTTTCTTCTTTCTCCTTATGTTAACCGCTTAATGACGGGGTCACGCATATATGCGTCGACACAATGCCTTCTGTGTGCAGATCGACGTATATATATGCCCTCTTTAAAATGCGGCATTGCCGCAAGCTCCGTGAGTCCGACCGCGGGTCCCATGGACTCGATGTCCGTGGGGATACCTGCTAACGTCTCATGGAGAGGAAGAACGGGGAGATGCTGATGTAAACAAGCATTTCCCCATTCTTCCTAGGGACAGGACACTGACCACAGCTCCCTGTAATCGGGAGCTGTGATCAGTGTCGTGTCATACACAGCCCATCCCACCTACAGTTAGAAGCAGTCCCTAGGACACACTTAACCCCTTCAGCGCCCTCTACTGGTTAACCCCTTCGCTGCCAGTGTAATTTTTACAGTAATCAGTGCATTTTTATAGCACTGATCGCTGTATCAAGAACAATGGTCCCAAAATGGCGTCAAAAGTGTCCGCCATAATTTCACAGTCATGATAAAAATCACTGATCGCCGCCATTACTAGTAAAAAAATAAAAATGCCATAAAACTATCCCCTATTTTGTAGACGCTATAACTTCTGCGCAAACCAATCAATAAACGCTTATTGCGGGTTTTTTTACCAAAAATATGTAGAAGAATACGAGAAACTGAGAAAAAAAATTATATATTTTTTGTGGGATATTTATTATTGCAAAAAGTTTAAAATATTGCTTTTTTTTCAAAACTGTCGCTCAATTTTTGTTTATCGTGCAAAAAAAACAAACTGCAGAGGTGATCAAATACCACCAAAAGAAAGCTCTATTTGTGGGGGGAAAAAAAGACATCAATTTTGTTTAGGAGCCACGTCGTACGACCGCGCAATTGTCAGTTAAAGCAACGCAGTGCCGAATCGCAAAAAGTGCTCTGGTCTTTGGCCAGCCAAATGGTCTGGGGCTTAAGTGGTTAAGGGCACAGAGAACCAGCTCTGACAATGCTTGCCATTGTGACATTTTGCCAAATCCACAGTGATGTCTCTTGAGGTCATCCTGAAGTTCTGCTGACCTTTGGATCGGATCTCTTGTTAGGAAAACTGACAAGGGAGGTAGAATGAGCATTCTGCCTGGCGCAGTAAGTGCCTGTACCCAAATCTCATTTGAATAATTTTGATCCCCGTATATGAGGCCGAAACAACAAATAATTAGGTCATTTTTTTTTCCTTGAGTCAGTTCACAATAAGGAGAAGCCTAATAAACCTGACAGCCTGCATATGCACGTGGTGGAGTGGCGGAAAAATCATACACGTGATCAATGAGTAATTTCAGTTGACAGACTTCTGTAGAGTTCAACTGACTCCGTGAAACAACTGACTCCGTGAAACAACTGACTCCGTGTTCTTCCTACTTGGTCATGTTGGTCCAGAAATGGAACACAAAACGCACTACCAGTATGTAGGTATTGTATATCAGAAATATGTGATATCACTTCACGTAACTCACAGTAACCCGTTATAGATCCTTTCTCACATCTCACAACATCCTACTGTAGATCTTCACTCACTGAGCTCCTGGTCTCTCACTACACTTCAAGATCCCAGTCGTCACTGGATCCCCTGAGCTCTTCCACAGCTGAGCTCTTCTAACCTGCTGCAAACTCCCCGAGCTTCACCCACTGGGTCCCTGGCTTGGCATTCTGCTGAAGCTTTCTCACTTCTTCACAGTCCCCGGCTGGTGAAAAGGCTGCTCTGATACTCCTTCAGACTTCCATACACTGGCCTCTTGTAAGAGGAATGGTTGTCCCTTGCCAGTGACTGTAACTCCCTTTACCGTTGGCCTTGATCATCACTTGTCCCTGGCAACAGGAGTGGTCATCCCTTGTGGCAACTTCTTCCCCCTTACCGCTAACAATGATTCCCCCTTACGACAGAACGTCTGCAACTTGGTTGGGCTTCTAGCCTGAAGCCCAACCCTGCGCTGCCTCTTTCGAACCTGTATAGGCCTCAGACAGGTGGCACAGAACCCCAATCATCTGACTCCTCCTGAATAAATAGGCGATGCCAGCAGGCCAAGGGACCAAAGAGACCCCTGCCAGATCGCTGAGTCAATCTATTCACTGCTAGTCTGGATTCCCATATGCTCTTATTCAACTGCCACAGGCAACAATGCCACCTAGTGACAGAAGAGAGAGGTGTATCAAATCCAGAGTTAGGGAAAAAGCCAGTGAATCCCAGGGCTCAAGTCCTGCGGGAACGCGTGGGAACGGAGTTCCTGCACTTTTTTCACAGCAGGAACTCAGTTCCCTTTGCAGGACTAGAGCAGCCGAGTGCAGCCGAGCCGCCCGAGCCAATCCTTTACTAAGCGGCGATGCCCGGCTCGAGTCACTGTCAGGGGCAGGCGAACCTTAGTAATCCTTTATGTTACTGGCTGCTTCCTGTATATGGATTCATCAGGTAGTGTGCGGGTATTCCGTCACTTTCTCTATGCCGCAATGTCTCCTGGGAGCTTTTGTCATTGTTCCCAGGAGACATTGCGGAGGTCTGCCGCGGGTTATCGTGAGATTTAGAAAGAACTTGCTTACTAAGGTACAGTGGATCGGAAAAAAAAAGTGGATCTTGGGTGGGAGTTCCCACACTTTTTTCCCCAGGACTTGACCCCTGGTGAATCCCCTATCAATCAGCCAGGCTAGTTATCACCTGGCAAGCTAAATTTGTTAGCAAACCAGTCTACTATCAGGGTGCTACAACCAGAATATATTATTTATTCTGGCCGATGAAAAGATTGTCTAGGCTCTGAGGAAAAAGGTACGCCCTTGAAACGCATCAGCCATTTGGGGTACCATCTGATCCCTTCAACATCAAGTTCTGTCTGCAGGTGTCAGGTGACCAATTGACAAGCCTTTTTTACATGCTCGTTTGTGAGTATAAACATTGCTTTTATGCTTTTAATTAAATAAAATATTTTACCATTGGTAATGCACAAGGTCGGTGCGCTGTCCTTTTTATTTTTTTCCAGTTTCAAGAATACCCATTGTTCTGAGGAGGGCTGCAAGACTATATGCTTTGCCTAAATCTAAAGAGTGGATCGCACCACCCGTGTATAGACTAAACACCCAAGCACAGAAGATTATTACTCTTTCAATGAAATGAATTAACACCCAAGTGCTTGACGCCTGTAAAAACTCCTAACAGCTTGTAAAATCTTAAGACACTTTTACAAGCCCCAAGCATTTTTTCTGAAAAAACTCTTTTGGCTTCCAGGAGAGTTAAATAAATGTCCTGCGTGCATGAGGCCTTAATGAAATAGCAAAAATAGCACAGTTCAGGAATGTAATCAAAAACAGAAGGCAGAGTTTGGATGCCAGATCGGGTAATTAGACAAGCCAGGGTCAGGAAACCAGAAGTCAGCATAGTCAGGTGAAAAAAAATCGGGAACAGGAATCAGAAGAGAAGACAGCCAACACAAGTCACACAGCAGGAACACAGGCAGGAATGCACGGGAGATCATAGACCATGCAAGGGCAAGGAGGAAATGAGCTAAGCTGCCTAAATAGCCAAAAGGGGCTGGCTGTAGGCTAGACTAATAAGGCAGGTTAATGGTAACCAGGTGAGTCACTGTGGAAACATTGAATGGATGGTAATTACCCGACAGCTGAGCAGCTTCCGAGAACCAAAAGAAAAGAGCTGTCAGCCCAGCACTGACACTAATCCATTTAACACTATCCTCTCCAATGTTGCTGTTCAAGGGTAGCTCAATTGCTCCCCCATAGATACAGTGGAGAAGTGAGTGTAGTCAAATAATCCCAATCTCCACTCCTGATATGCAAGCTATCAGTGTGCCTTTAGTGTGAGATCCTTACTCATTGTGTTGATCCACTATGTTGTTTTTCTTCTGCTCGTGTCTCCAGTCAGCCTAGCATAGGCACTGTGTGAGGTCCATAGTATCCTGTGGACTAATGTTGGATAAATCACTGTGATTAGCTGCTCTTTCTGACTCCAGAGTAGAATCGGATCTCAAGTGTGCTGTAAGCAGCACTTTGGGGGGTCTATTGGATATACAAGACAGCTGACACCTAGATCGCTGTAAGCGGCTTTTCTCTCTTGTAAGGATGTAATAGTGACTGGCGGTCAGACCGAGGGCTGAAGGAGCACAGAGCTCCAATAAACATGTAGACTTTAATTGTGTGCTGTCAAGCTTACCATAAACACTTTATTCAACAGGTTTCTGAGCAGTTACTTCACTCCCTCATCAGGATGGTGTTTGAAGTACAAAGTGTCATCAAGCATAACAATGCAATTACAAAGTATATATACGCACGACCACACAGATATCACCACTCCAACTGGTATGATTCAAGTGAGATATTAACCCTAGCTTGCTAGAAAAAATAGATAAGTTCTAAACTAGCACAGAGATAAACAGTCCTTTGGCTCCCATCTGATGGGTGAACATTATAAAACCACAAAATACTAGAATATATAAGAATACCTAATAAATATTATAATTATTATATCTAACATATTAATTTATATACAAATATTGCTAAAGGTTATGGTATATATATATATTATATCAAATATATCTTAAATAAAAAAATGATTAGAAATTAACTGAAATCAATATAGCTAATCATGATTATAATATGTGACACATTGTAGCAAAGTGTAATTTCTTCAGTGTTGTCACATGAAAAGATATAATACATTTACAAAAATTTGAGGGGTGTATTCACTTTTGTGAGATACTGTGTGTGTGTGTGTGTGTGTGTGTGTGTATATATATATAATATCAAATACACTGCCTGCACCGAATATAGAGTCTGCACTGAATATCTAGTCTACGCTAAATGCAGAGTATATATATATATATATATATATATATATTAGACTGTATATATCTATCTATCAAATACACTGCCACTTACTAACCAGCCTGTCTAATCTAGCTCAATTTATCTCTATCCACACACTATACACGGTCGCTATGTAGGCAGCCTTATACTGTATAGTGTGGGGTGTGGACTTAGAGCGTGCCGTGATTTGCCAAAGCATGCAGGTCAGATGCATGCTTTGGCCAATCATCATACAGCGATGCACTGCGATCTCACATCTCCAATTTCCCGCGAACACCCCATATGTTTGGTGAGTTTTAGAATAAATGAACACCCGATGCTCGAGTCAAACTTATGTTCTACTTGAACTGCAGGCTCATCCAGGGTTGGACTGGCCATTGGGACTACAGGGAGTTTCCCGGTGGGCCGATGGCTCAGTGGGCTGGCATCAGTGACAGCGGACTGCCGCCCCCCTCCACTCCTCTGTCTCTCCCTCCCCACAGCGCTCACCTGGGGGGGAATAAAGAAGCAGGGGGAGGAGCAGGGGGGATGACAGAGGAGCATGGGGGGAGGGGACAGACATCTGACTCAACAGCTATGGCCTGGGAGTTTCTCACTTTTGCCTAATCTTGTCCCATAAGGGGGTCACCGAACTGATTCTTTCCCCTGTGTGAAATAATGTCCAGCTGGGGGGGGGGGGGGGGTGCGGGAATTGTCCGGCCGCCATTGGGAGAGACCTGTCAAAGTGGGCCAGTCTGGATAAAGTCCAGGGCCAAATTTCTGTCCCAGTCCAGCCCTGGGCTCATCCCTGATTATGTTGAGGACATTTCTCTCCACAGCCAGTAGGCACAAAGGGCCAGATTCACGTAGAATCGCGGCGGCGTAACGTATCCTAGATACGTTACACCGCCGCAATTTTTAATCGCAAGTGCCTGATTCACCAAGCACTTGCGATGAAAACCTACGCCGGCGCAAGGCGGGCCAATTCAAATGGGCGTGTGCCATTTAAATTAGGCGCGCTCCCGCGCCGGACCTGCCGCGCATGCTCCATTTCCGAACTTCCGCCGTGCTTTGCGCGAAGTGACGTCATTTTTTTCAACGGCGAAGCGCTAATTCCGTATTCCCGGACGGCTTACGCAAACGACGTTATTTTTTAAATTTCGACGCGGGAACGACGGCCATACTTTACACAGCAATACGATTGCTGTGTAAAGTTAAGGCACCAAAAAAAACGACTAACTTTGCGACGGGAAACTAGACTAGCGGCGACGTAGCGAACGCGAAAAACCGTTGGGGATCGCCGTAACTCCTAATTTGCATACCTAACGCTGGTTTACGACGCGAACTCCCCCCAGCGGCGGCCGCGGTATTGCATCTTAAGATCCGACAGTGTAAAACAATTACACCTGTCGGATCTTATGGCTATCTATGCGTATTCGCATAGATAGAAACAGGGATACGACGGCGTATCAGCAGATACGCCTGCGTATCCCTTTTGTGGATCTGGCCCAAAGTACTTAGTCTTGCTAAGTACTAATTACTGCAGACCGCAAGTACACTCTATGATATCAATAATATATTGAGTGCTGCAGTGGTGATACAATAATTGGCATTATCTGTTAGGATTAAAGTGATTGTAAACAATCACTTTGTAAAACAACCCATTCAGTTTAAAATAGAATTGAAAGGCAAAGCAAGTTTGTATAGATATAAAATAACATTATAAATACCTTTTTTCCCTGTTTTTTAAGTGATCACATTCCCTTTGTTCTCAGCTGCATAAGAGCTGCAAGGGAGATGAAGCAGCAGCACACTGAGCTTTACAGTGAATGTCTGTGCAGCGGGGGGCATGTCAGGACAAGTTTGATCATTTAAAGGGGAGCAAGCTGAGTACCCAGCACACCTAGAGAACTGACCACCTTGTGTTCTCCTGCTCAGTGTGGTCAGCTTTTAATAGTATAGCAAGGAGACTAGCAGGAACACCAGGGATTTCACATAAGGAAAGAAATACAAAGAAAACAGGATACTTTCTCATACAAGTACATGGTACAGCAGGCACATATAAGGAATATGAAATGTTGGGATAACAAACACTTTAAAGCCAAGAATTCTGTCTTTCTTGGGGTTTATATGTGATGTAAATTGGAGACCAATATTATTAAAATTAAGATATGCAACATACTCTGCTATTAGCATCGGCTCTCCTTGCCAGATGGTTATAATATTATATATATAGCTCTTGTGGGTCGCAACGAGGTTCACACCAAAGGGATTAGAAAAATAAAGTGTTGCGCTATGTGACAGGAAGTCAGGTAAACCTGTGTGTGTTGTCACAGACGGGAGATACATTTCTGCCTTGTTTAGACAATACACCAATTGTTATTAGGTGTCGGCTGCAGAAGTAGCCAGAAAAGGTTTAGGGCGTTGGAAAACTTCAGCTGTTCAGAATGAGGCAATTAAGGCCTCTATAAGTAATCCAGAGGATTACCACTGATTTCCTGCATCCTGAGGCTTTGTGAGTAAGGAGAGCAGTGTACTGAAAGTCTTCTGAGGAGGTGAGGTGGTGATTGATTTTTCTGTGTGATAAAAATCAAAAAAGACTATTGTTTTTCTGCTGTATGACCAGCAGTGTCTACCCAGCACTAGGCTGTGCCAGACTCCCTAGATAGGTTCCTGTGTGGTGAAGGTAGACGCCCCAAGTGGCCAGGGTTTATTTTATGTTTGATTTTATTTATGCGGTTTGGATGCTTGCACTTGTTTCCAGCAAGATGGAAGAATAAACCAAAAATCGTTGTTTTCAACCGTCTTCGACTGCCTGTTAGTGTTGAGCAGAATATGCCATATTCGATTTCGCGATATATCTCGAATATATATTCGAATATTCGAGATATATTCGCTAAATTCGAATATTCGTGATATTTTATCGAAATTAAATGATTGCGATTTTTCTCTATTGCGAATGCGAAAATAATTGCGATTTTTTGATAACTGCGTTAGGAGCACTCTGATTGGCTCAGAATATTCGTGATATTTTATCGAAATATCGCAACATGCGAATGCGATATTTATTGCGCAATTTCGAGAAATGCTGGAGGAGCGCTCTGATTGGCTCAGAATATTCGTGATATTTTATCGAAATATCGCAACATGCGAATGCGATATTTATTGCGCAATTTCGACAAATGCTGTAGGAGCACTCTGATTGGCTCAGAATATTCGTGATATTTTACAATACAAAATAATTGCGAATATTCGGCAAATGCGGAAGGAGCACTCTGATTGGCTCAGAATATTCTTGATATTTTACAATACAAAATAATTGCGAATATTCGGCAAATGCAGAAGGAGCACTCTGATTGGCTCAGAATATTCTTGATATTTTACAATACAAAATAATTGCGAATATTCGGCAAATGCGGAAGGAGCACTCTGATTGGCTCAGAATATTCGTGATATTTTACAATACAAAATAAAAAGTGTTTTGCATTGGTGGTGATTCTTTACTCTATCCATCTGTCACAGCCATTTGTCAATCAAACACCTTGAAGATTGAACACGTTCATGCTGCATGCTTTGGACATTTTTTCACTTCACATATCAAAGACATTTTTATGAAAGATTATTTTTCTATTATTGGGACTATATTTTTTTATATATTTGTTTCACTGTGTATTTCACAAGTTATTTGCGCTTGCTTATTTTATAATTTGCCCACATGTCTTGTCACTAGACATATTTTTTATTCTTGTAGAGCGACTCCATTTTCTGTCTTGTATTAATTTATGTTGTATAACATTTTTGAGTTGCTGCTGTATTCTCCCCTTTTTTAAGGTATGCGCAATTTTTTCCTTCTTACAAAAAATAATAATATCAAACATACAAATATTCATAACATACACATACACAAAGCCCCCCCCTTTTGCATCAGAGACAATCAGAGTTCTCCTACCACAGTTATCGAAAATTCGCAATCATTTTCGCATTCGCAATAGCGAAAAATCGCAATTTTTTTTTTTTCAATTTGGCAACATAAAAGGATCGCCTCAGCTTAGCTACTCGGCCCAGGGTCTCTAATCATACCAGCAATGCTTTTAGACGTCGATAGGATGTGATCTGTTTTAAAAATCAAATTGAAAAAATGCGAATATTCGGAATTGCGAATATTCACCGCGAAATTCGAAATATAGCGCGATTTCTCGAATATGCTATATTCGAGTCGAATATTCGCAATGCGAATATTCGTGAGCAACACTACTGCCTGTCTGTATAAATTCAGTGTGTAGTGAACCCATCCAGGGGGTCACACACCGCGCTACCGAGCTAACCCCTTACAGCTAAAAAACGGGAAAAAGATCAATAACAATATTGCAAAGTGCTCAATGGTGAAACAAGTCCCCAAAATTTTAATTAATTCCATAAATGGTGATGGAAAGAAGTAGCAAGTCTTATAACCTAGGGTCAGAAATGAAACAAATCAAACTCTCTCCACCGCAGGGGTCGACTGACTTTAAACAGATAAGGTTTGCTCTTACCAGACAGCCAGGACCTCCTTTTAGGAAGGACAAACAAGCTATGGGGTATTCCCCTATTGCAGATGCTCCAGCAGGGATCGCGGAAACAGCAGAGGTATCATCACCCAATACAACCCACAGTGACTCCTGATGGATCATGTAAATAAAATATATCAGATCCCGGCCCCTTACCACGTGATCAGCTGTCAGCCAATGACAGCTGATCACGTGATGTAAACAAAGCGGGTAATCGGCTTTTTTGGCCCTCACGCTGAGAGCGCGAGGAGAGAAAAAAAGGATTACTGTCTAAAGGTGACATCGGTTCCGCACTCTCCAGACCACACAGTGCCCACCAGTGCCACTTACCAGTGCATATCAGCACTGCTAAGCAGTGCCACCTACCAGTGCCCACAATTGCCACCTATCAATGCTATCAGTTGTGCCAATCAGTGCCACCTATCAGTGCTGCCTATCAGTGTCATATAACAGTGCCCATCAGTGCCACCCATCAGTGCAGCCTCATCAGTGCCCACCGGTGCCGCCCCATCAGTGCCACCTATCAGTGACCATCAGTGTCGCCTTATCATTGCCTATCAGTGCCCATCAATGCTGCCTCATCAGTGCACATCAATGAAGGAGAAAAATTACCTGTTTGCAAAATTTTATAACAAACCACGAAAAATGTTTTTGTCTTTTTTCAAAATGTTTGGGACTTTTTTTGTTTAGCAAAAAATAAAAACCCAAGTAGTGAATAAATGATGCCAAATGAAAGCTCTATTTGTGTGAAATAAAAATGATAAAAATGCCACATGGGTACAGTGTAGCATGACCGCGCAATTGTAATTCAAATAGTGACAGTGCTGAAAGCTGAAAATTGGCCTGGGAAGGAAGGGGGTTTAAGTGCCCAGTAAGCAAGTGGTTAAGATAAAAAAAAACTTCCAGCTTCACAACCACTTTATTAAAAGCATCTTAAAGCGGAGTTCCGGCCACAATTTCACTTTTTAAATATAAATACCCCTGTAATACACAAGCTTAATGTATTCTAGTAA
Organism: Rana temporaria; assembly: GCF_905171775.1. Classification (NCBI taxonomy): domain Eukaryota; kingdom Metazoa; phylum Chordata; class Amphibia; order Anura; family Ranidae; genus Rana; species Rana temporaria. Next base: position 655,467,972 of record NC_053489.1, on the reverse strand, counting down.
AGTTAGTCTGTAAACTAAGGTCCGTTTTGTTAGGTTGTTACAGCATTTAGACACTTTATAAAATAGAAATTGACTGGGGCCATCTTAAGTGTGGGCATCATGAAGCCAGACTGTATGACTTCCTGGATTTCAGCCTTGCAGATCTCGCACATGCTCAGTGCTGCACAAGCAGTGTCAGATCAGGTTTCAGCACCTGTGCTGTCCAAGTCACATGATTCTTTGAGACTGGGGAGTGCACAGACTCCTGGAAAGTTACACCCACTACATTCCCAGGAGTCTGTGCGGTGTAGGTTAGGAAGCTTAAGCACCTAGGTGCAGGAAGTGGGAAGATTAACTATCCTGCCTAGCAACAACACTTTGAAGGCATCTAAAAAAAAAAAATATTTCCGTAAAGGATTAATGACATTTTTTTTAAACTACTGATGTAATGTTATATTTATGGGTGGAACTCCACTTTAAAAAAACATGAGAATTCCCTGTGCTGGCAGCACATTGGAGAGTCAGCCCGCTGCTCAGTCTCACACACAGTGCACCAGCCTGGAACTCCAGCCATCCAATAATTTATACAGAAGGTTTTAATGTACAAAAAGCAATTCATTCCTTATTATCATGAAGATGTTAGATCTTGCTGCAATTTCACCATAAAAAGACAAAGGATAATAAATAGAAAAACCAAGTAAAAAAAGTCCAGCACATCTTATGACCGTGTATATGGGGCAGATAATAAATGCCTTCGGTGCTCGGAATAATTAGTTAAGAGATGGAAAGCCTTAATAGCCCAGCTTCCAGCTCTGATAGCTTTGCTTTCATCTTTTTATTCTTCTGACATATTGTCCTAATCTCAAACGTATATTTGTAATTTAATTTTTCTAATGAGACTATTTCTTAATGATACAAAGGGTGCTCTTGGAAGATGCGATAGCAAAAAGTTTAAAAGCTGTAAGGGCAAAAAGACAAAAAGTTTTCTTATGCCGCGTACACACGACCGTTTTTCAACCCGATCATTAAAACGGCCTTGCCTACACACGATCGTGGGAAAAAAATGCTCTAGCAAAGCGCGGTGACGTACAACACGTACGACGGCACTATAAAGGGGAAGTTCCATCCGGATGACGCCTCTTTAGCTGATTTTGTGTTAGTAAAAGACGATTTGCGCTTTTCTGTCTGTTACAGCGTGATGAATGTGCTTACTCCATTACGAACGCTAGTTTTACCAGAACAAGCGCTCACGTTTCATAACTTGCTTCTGAGCATGCGCGTTTTTTTCACGTCGTTAAAGCCCACACACGACCATTTTTTACAACCTAAAAAACGGCAACGTTAAAAACGACGTAAAAAATTAGAGCATGTTCGAAATTTTTAATGCCCATTTTTTACATCTATTGTACAACAGCTGTGAGGTGAGCGGCTAGGACAGGCATGTCCAAAGTCCTGCCCGGGGGCCAATTGCGGCCCCCGTTCCAGTTTAATGTGGCCCCCCTGGTAATATGGATATATACTGTATTTATCGGCTCTGCCTCGGGGGAAAGGGAGAGGGGGAACGAGTGCTGTCAGATTACATACATGATAATCTCCTGTTTCCTCAGCTACATCTGTAATAGGAAGTACCATCTCCTGGGCTGCCATTGGACAACTCCTCTGTCTATCATAGGAGGCGGGAGAAATTGTATTAAAGAGGCTGCTGTGTAAACAGGAGATTCTCCTGTATGTAATCTGTTGGTGCTCAACCTGCCCCCTCCCCCTCTTCCCCCCGAGGCTGCAGATGGACATCGATCAGGCTGCATTCATGGCAATGGAGAGGCTGGATTCATGGCAATGGAGAGGCTGGATTCATGGCAATGGCAAGGCTGCAGATGGGCACTGATTAGGCTGCATTGAAGGGCAATGACCCTTATTTTGCTTCACAGTTTTTTATTTACATTTTTTTTCCTGAAACTTCCCTCCTAAAGTGAAGGTGTGTGTTATACGCCGATAAATACGGTATATCCAAATAACACGCCTGAGCTCATCTCTTCACCACCCACAGCCACAAAGGCAAGGGAATTTGTGTTGGGCAGTGTATTAGTGCTTGAACAAACACTTAGACCAAGTTTTAATGGTTCAAAGAATGTCAGGCAAAATGGTCGGCCCTTACGCATGTTCACTTCATCAAATCTGGCCCTCTTTGAAAAAAGTTTGGACACCCCTGGGCTAGATATACAAGAGGTGTCTGCACTGAGGTTTTTCCGCTCTACAACACTGGCTTTTGGGGATCACCATATAGAGACTCTCTGCTCAGCATTTCAGTGTGCTCCTTCATTATTCGCTTTCACACACAGAGGGCCAGATTCATGTAGATCAGCGGATCTTTAGATCCGCTCGATCTACGTGTTTTACGATCCGCCGGTGCAATTTAGCGAGGCTAGTGCAGTATTCACAAAGCACTTACCTCGAAAATTGCACCGTCGGATCGTAACTCCCCCGGCGGAATGCAAATTCCGCGGCTAGGGGGAGTGTACAATTTAAATCAGGCGCGTTCCCGCGCCGATTAAACTGCGCATGCGTACGCCGTCGGATCTAAGATGCAATTTTCCGATGGCCGCTGGGTGGCGTTCACGTCGTAATCCGCGTCGAGTATGCAAATTTGCTTTTTCCGACGATCCACGAACGTACGAGCGGCCGTTACATTCTTTTACGTCGTTTCCGTTTGGCTTTTTCCGGCGTATAGTTAAAGCTGCTATCTGGTGGCGTACTCAATGTTAAGTATGGCCGTCGTTCCCGCGTATAATTTTGAAAATTTTACGTCGTTTGCGTAAGTTGTCCGTGAATGGGGCTGGACGCCATTTACATTCACGATGAAAACATTGACGTCCTTGCGACGTCATTTGGAGCAATGCACCCTGGGAGTTTTGACAGACGGGGCATGCGCAGTTCGTTCGGCGCGGTGGACGCGCTTCATTTAAATGAAACGCGCCCCTACTCGCTGCATTTTAATTCCGCGCCCTTACTCCGTGAGAAATACACTATGCCGCCATAACTTACGGCGCAAATTCTTTCTGGATTCAAATCAAAGCCAGGTAAGTTACGGCGGCGTAGCGTATCTCAGATACGCTGCGCCGGTGCAGATCTTTGAGGATCTGCCCCCAGGTGTTTGCAGCAGTGCCCCCTAGTTTAAGTTCACTGACAGCGCAGGAATCCTCTTTTATCCAATTTCCTACCTGGGATGTATGACATCATTTGCCTAGGTAAAAAAACAGGAAGTAACTAAAGAAATGTAAAAAAAAAAATAAAGTTTAAAAGTAAATATGATGTACTTTCCTATCTATTTACTAATGCTAGAAGCATGAGAATTAAAAAATAATCAATTAATAAAAATAAAAAAAAGAAGAAAAAATGAAAAAGGGGAAGACTACCAGGCTTTATGAAATCCTTCTGTTTCTATCAGGAAATTTCATATATTGGCCCTGCAATGACAATTTGCACAGTTCACGGTCACGATTTAAGACCTATGCAAGAATATTACCGGTATTGTAATCTATACTAATTGCTTTGGCATTTCTGAAAAGCGCTGGCTTAATATGGATAATTGGGCAACTTGGCGTTCCCAATAAAACTACCACTAAATGATTAAAATACCTTGATTTTTCAGTTTTGCACAGCAATTAGGTTAATTCACAATGATGAAAGGGAAAGATGAAAAGGAAATAAGGTTAATTCAGGCTCACGTGGACTGACAGAACTAACTAGGGCTACGTTTTTACAAAAAGTTTTGTAAAAAAAAATACTTATAGGTAGATTCACAAAGAGTTAGGCTGGCTTATCTACAGATAAGCCGACCTAACTCTGAATCTAAGCCGACCTATGTTTAAGTGTATTCTCAAACAGAGATACGCTTAAACATATCTAAGATAGGACGGCTTGCGCCGTCCTATCTTAGATTGCAATGTTTTGGCTGAATGCTATGTGGCGCTTCCATTGCGGCCGGCGTAGATTATGGAAATGAGGGAATACGCCGATTCACGAACGTACGCCAGGCCTACGCCGTCGAATTACGTCGTTTCCGTAAGAGATAGGCTGCCTAAAGTTAGAGCTATGCTCTAGTGGACTAGCCAATGTTAAGTATGGCCGCCATTCCCGCCGCAAAATTCGAAATCTTAACGCCGTTTGCGTAAGTCGTACGCGAATCGGGATTTACGTTGTTTACGTCCACGTCGAAATCAATAGGCCCGTACGGCGTACTTAGCCGCAATGCGCACTGGGAAATGTAGTCGCCCGGCGCATGCGCAGTGTCAAAAAAATTAAAAAAACGTGAGGTCAAGCCTCATTTCCATACAACACGCCCCCCTCCAAGTCATTTGAATTAGGCGCCCTTACGCCCGCTCGTTTGAGGCTACGCCGCCGTAGATTAGCAGGTAAATCTGAAAATCACTACTAGCCTAACGAATTTACGGCGGTGTAGCCTAAACAGGCTAGGCTAGGCCGTCCTAAAGATAAGCCTTTCTACGTGAATCTACCTATTAAAGCGGTAGTAAACCTGCACAGAAAAAAAAACAGGAAAAAAATAAAAACATGCAAGGCAAAGACATAATGAGCTAGTTTGCAGCGCATACTAGCTCATTATGAAATACTTACCTTAGATTGAAACCCCCGTATCGGCCGCAGCCACGATGACGTCACTCCCACGCGTGCGGGCAGGAGTTTTCTTCCCGGCAAGGTCTCGCAACGCTGCCGGACCTTAGGCTGGGGCATTCAGAGTGCATGCACCGCTGACGTCAGCGGCTGCATGCATAGGGAATATCTCCTAAACCGTACAGGTTTAGGAGATATTAATTTTACCTACAGGCAAACCTTATTATAGGATTACCTGTAGGTAAAAGTGTAAGATTTGGGTCTACAAGCACTTTAACTGCTTACCGACCAGCCACCGCAGTTTTTGTGCAAAATCACGTAATATTACGTGATTTTGCATTTCAGCCACTAGGGGCGCCCTCTGCTCGCCCCTGGTGCCGTGCGCGCCTGGTGGGCGCGATCACCGCTGGGTACCTGCGATCGCTCATTACAGAGCGAGAACCGGGAGCTGTGTGTGTAAACACACAGCTCCCAGTCCTGTCAGGGGGAGAAATGACTGTTTGTCTGTTCATACAATGTATGAACAGCGATCTGTCCTTTATCCAAGTCAGTCCCACCCCCCCTTCAGTTAGAACACACCTAGGGAACATAATTATCCCCTTCCTCGCCCCTATTGTTAACCCCTTCCCTGCCAGTGAAATGTTTACAGTAATCAATGCATTTTTATAGCACTGATCACTATAAAAATGCCAATGGTCCCAAAAATGTGTCAAAAGTGTCCGAAGTGTCCGCCATAAGGTCACAGTACCGATAAAAATGATCGCCACCATTACTAGTAAAAAACAAAACATTAATAAAAATGCCATAAAACTATCCCCTATTTTGTAGACGCTATAACTTTTGCGCAAACCAATCAATAAACGCTTATTAGGATTTTTGTTATGAAAAACATGTAGAAGAATACGTATCGGCCTAAACTGAGGGAAAAAAAAGTTTTTCATATATTTTTGGGAGATATTTATTATAGCAAAAAGTAAAAAATATTCATTTTTTTTTCAAAATTGTCGCTCTATTTTTGTTTATAGCGCAAAAAATAAAAACTGCAGAAGTGATCAAAAAGAAAGCTCTATTTGTGGGGGAAAAAGGACGCCAGTTTTGTTTGGGAGCCACATTGCACGCCCGCGCAATTGTCAGTTAAATCGACCCATTGCCGAATCGCAAAAAGTGGCCAGGTCATTGACCAGCAAAATGGTCCGGGGCTGAAGTGGTTAAAGTGGTTCTAAACCCTAAACATTTTTTACCTTAAAGTGTTACTAAACCCAGAACCTGCATTTATTATATCTGGTCTCCCACAGTACACAGAACATGGAAATTCAATTATTTTAGTAAATATAAACTGCTAAATACCTTTTCTCATAAGCAGTATATAGCATAAGGTGACCAGATTTTTAAAATGAAATCCGGGGATATATTTTTTCTTTACTAGTAATGGCGGCAATCAGCGACTCTCTGCCCGTCGCCTCCCACTTCACAGCCTCTCAAGTCTTATGCCGCGTACACACGATCGTTTTTCGGCATGGAAAAAAACGTAGTTTTTCAGCATATCCAAAAAACAACGTTTTTCCAACTTCATCATTAAAAACGGCGTTGCCCACACACCATCGTTTTTCAAAAATGATGAACAAAGCGCGGTGACGTACAACACGTACGACGGCACAATAAAGGGGAAGTTCCATTCGCCTTTGGGCTGCTTTAGCTGATTCCTTGTTAGTAAAAGACGATTTGCGCTTTTCTGTCTGTTACAGCGTGATGAATGTGCTTACTCCATTTTGAACGGTGGTTTTACCAGAACGAGCGCTCCCGTCTCATAACTTGCTTCTGAGCATACGCGGGTTTAAAAAGTCGTTTTAGCCCACGCACGATCATTTTTTACAACCCGAAAAACAACATTTTTAAAAACGACTATAAAAAATGCAGCATGTTCAAATTTTTTTTTTTTTGTCGTTTTTCAGAAGCCGAAAAACGATGTGAAGACCACACTCGATCATTTTAAATTATATTTTTAAAAACTTCATTTTTTTTCATGCCGAAAAACAATCGTGTGTACTCGGCATTACTCTTCGGGCCCCAGCTACCACTGGATGGGGAGCGGAGGAAGATCAGTCCGCCAGGGAAGGCAAGAAGATAGGCAGGTGGTTGGCCAGGATTTGAGCCTAGGCAGAAGAACATGTGAGCGAAGCTGAAGAAATATTCCCTCCGCTCTGACCAGCACATGATCATCAGAAAGGGACACAGATAATGGAAAAAAAATACACCCCCCCTAAGCTAGTAGGCGCGGCGTAGCGGGGGTGTGTAATTCAGATTTTTTTTTATTCTGCACTGACTGTCTTCGAAATTGTCCCAGTCCCTATTCAAATCCAATACGGGGACAAAACCAGGGACAGACTTGGTCCGGGGACAGTGTCCTCAATCAGGGGACTGTCCCCTGAAACTGGGGATGTCTGGTCACCCAAGACTGGGGCAACTTGGGGCAACTTGAAGTCGGATCCCAGGTCACCCCTAACCGGCTCTAAGTTTGCAATATCTCCTAAACCTACACGGTTTTGGAGATATTTTCCAAAAGGAATACACCGCTGTCTACGGCGCATGCGCACAGAGAATGCCGGTTTTCTCAATGGCTAATGCCGGCTTTGACGGCTCCCGTGCGCATGCGCAGAGTGACGTCATCGCCGCTCCGGCCAATCACAGCCCCGGAGCGACGACACCCAGAAGTTACCTTCCGGAGAAATGTCTGCGGCCGGAGGGGGAGATGAGGACGGCTTCGGGGGCTTCGATCTAAGGTAAGTAATTCATAATGAGCTAGTCATACTAGCTCATTATGCCTTTGTCTTGAAGGTTTTTATTTTATTTATTTTTTAAACTCTGGGTTTACAATCGCTTAAAGGGAAGGCTTTATTTGGGAATATCAGACTTCAGAAATTATAGAAATCATTTTTCATTCTTATTCCAAATTATTTGAAAAAAAAATAAAGGAAATCAGTTTTCTCACAAAAATTTAGCATGCAGCCTGGACTGCTCCTTTCCTAGTATTATAAACCGGCGTCCATCCTGACAGCAATATAGAACAAATTGATTTTCATGTTTTCCTCTGCGTCTCTTCTCACTGGCCGCGCGATCATCAGGCAGGAAATTGCTGGCCCCGTTCTACCTCTATCCCAGCGGCTTCGGTGAGAAAGTCGGGAGATGACAGATACAAATTCTGGCAGGAGCTCGGCAAATAGAAAAAATAATTCATGTCCTCTGTCAGCAGAAGAGGAAATAGCAGGATAAGTTGAATGCAATTATTCAGCCAGGCCTCAGTTGAAATAGACATCACTTCCACTCTAGTAGGCAGCACTTCAACTTAAGCCATGCAAGAAACATCCAATTTGATGCCCAAATGGAAATGAGGCATCCACCTAGTGGCAAGAAATGCCTGTTCTGCTGCATGTGGATGTGAAGGGGGATGATGAGGATCCTTATTAAAGCGTCATGCAATTCCCACCCTTAAAGTGAACCTGCCAAGGTTGTCAATGTTTGCAAGTGACTTATGTGATATCAAGTGAAAATCCAGGCAGATATAAAAACCACTAAGGCCTTGCTTACTAAAGCGTACACCTATATGAGAACCGTATTTTGCCTGCATGTGATGCACAGGTGTTCTGTGCATCCGCATGCACACTGTCCCATTGAAGTCATCTGGGGTGCAGCGGCTGCACTGACACTGCAGCTGCTTCCAATTTGATATCCATGTGGGTGCGTGTCCCTGGACCACTAATTGACCACAGACCCACCAACTTATCACCGGTGGTCCAGACTAACACCAGACCAACCAGGAGGACTCCATACCAAAGATGTTTCTCACATACGTCCCATTTTCCTCTAAATCAGGAACCCAACCGCCACCGCGGCACAAGACTGACATCTCACACTTGTGCCCGCAGCCACACTACAAAAGCCCTGCGGATCCCTTTCTGAAATCCCAGGGCCCAAAGGTCAATACCCACCGGGTTAAGATGCACTCCATTCCCTCTCAAATACCTCAACGTGTCCAGCTGCAGCTCAAGGTGACGGACCACTACTTCACCGTGATGATGAACAATGAACTTGCCCACCTCCCTGTTAACTTTTATTCAAGCCTTGTCCAGTCCAACAACGGAACAGGCTTTCCTCCATGACGTGCGTGCCACAATATCTGACCACACCACAATAAGATCAGGGAAGGAAGCCCGTAATCGAAGAAAGTCCCACTGAACATCTTTTATGATCTGATGCATGGGATGAATGCCAAGGTCATTGCCTCCCACATGCAGGACCAAAATACCTGGAACCTGATCCAATCTGGAAAAACGGTGAACCATGGGGACAACTTTGTACCACATCATGCCAGGAACTCCTATACACCAGATCCTACCCTCCTTCCTAGTAAGACCAAGCTGCCTCCCCTCCGTCCTAACATTATGCCCGCTTGGCGCCCCCAAAAAACGAGTGTCTCAGTATCCAAATATGAAATCTCCGGGAACCTGAAATGACATAACAGAAAACACATATCCATCAAGAGGACCAAAGCAACAAAAAAACACAAACCACATAGAAGACAGGAAAACAGCTCATAACAAATATGGACGAACATACAGGCGATACCTCGTGGATTCCCATCTGCCAATCCTCTTTATCGAGTCTGCAGGTAAAACCCACCTAGCCGTCTCTGTAGCAGCTGCATATGAAATTAATGCGCTGCATACTCCACTGGTACTAACCCATCTTCCTTCAAGCATTTACGGAAACTGTCGTAAACTGAAACCTAGACAGGCATGTCCCATCGTGATGGACGAATAACACACGGCCACCCCCCCCCCCCTCGGAGCTAGGGTTGCCACCTCATCCCTTTAAACCCGAACACATATGAATTACAAAGGTTCTGAGGCTAATTTAATGCAGGAAAGGCAACAAGTGAGTTTAATTACCACCTTAATCAGCCACAGAACCTATGTAATTAATATGTGTTTGGGTTTAAAGGGATGAGGTGGCAACCCTACCCGGAGCGAAGTGAGAGGAAGCGCTGCAACGTTGTCACCGGGCACATATGTAAAAACTGACCCTGAAACAATTCCCCCTACCCTGCTTATCTGTCTTTGAGCGCTGAACCAAAACCTGAACCGAAATATCCGGGCAATGAACATCCTTAAAATTCAAGCCTCCCACCACGCGCTTGGATAGCGAAACTAATTCACCAATTCTAAAGGCCCCAAAAAATGCCAACACGAAAACAGCCCTGAAAAGGACCTGCTCATAATGTGACGCAACAGTGGGACTTAGGAGGACCAATGCATAAAAAGTCATCCAAATAATGGATCACCGAGTTCACCCCCACGACCTCCCTGACTGCCCATTCAAAGAAAGAATTGAAAGCCTTAAACAGGGCACAAGAAATTGAACAGCCCATAGGAAGGCAACGATCTACGAAGTAAGACCCCTGCCAACAACATCCCAACAAGTGCAAACTTTCGGGATGGACCAGTAGCAGCCGGAAGGCTGATTCAACGTTGGCATTTTCCATGAGGGCCCCCGACCATACTTTCTAACCCAGGAGACGGCAGCATCAAACGATGTATAGGTAACCGCACAAATTTGCGGATTGATACCATCGTTTACCGAGCCACCCTTGGGGTAAGACAGATGATGAATCATCCTAAACTGCCTTTTTAGGAACCACTGCCAACGGTGAGACTATCAAACCGCTCAACGGTGAAGCATGAAGCAGGCCGGCCAGCCCAGCGCCACTTCCTTGCTCAGCTTAGCTGACACCACCCCTTGATGGAGCAGGGCAGACCTCAAATTGTCCGCTACAGGAGGCACCTCCTGCACTGAGCTCAGAATCCTAAAACCCTCCCGTAACCCCGCCTCCCTATCCGAATACCTACTTAGAAAAGGCAGCATCCTTTCCAATTTCACCGGAGTCATCCCTTTTTCCATCCACCCTTTTCGGTGCTTGAAACGGCGCGTGAGGGTGTGGGCACCTCCGCACCCCGATCACTCGTGCTTGTAGTGGCAGGAAGTGCCAAACCAACACGTTCCCTCATTGAACTGCCAGCAAACCCCTTTCTAAGGGCCGACGATCCAGTGGAGGAAGCGCCGCTGGCCCCCCACTTGAAAAAAACTGGCCCGTAGCCCTGGATTAAGTCATCAACTTCATCCACAAACTAATATCTTTGTGATCCCACCTAATGGAAGGCCGAATGGCCTTCCGCTGACCAAATTGCTTGTCATACCGAAGCCACGCAAGACCCTCATATACCTTATGGGCCTCACTAATGGCCTCAAGGTAGCAAAACAAAGCTGAACAGTTTTTGGGGGCTTTTTCCCCAAACACGCTTGCAAATATAGGGCATGGCTGACATCCCCTCGAGGGCTCTGTCCTCCATCACTGCTGACTTCACGCAATCTGAATCACAGAGTGATTAGGGTGTGCCCAGGCACATCTGGCAAACCCCCTGCAGACACCTATGGTGCTTCCCTAACTGTGCATAACAGTGTACGCTTTTTTGGGGGCATACCCTCTTAGGCCTCGTACACACGATAGGTTAACCGGAGGACAGCGGTCTGATGGACCGTTTTCATCGGTCAAAACCGATCGTGTGTGGGCCCCATAGGTTATTTAACCATAGGTTAAAAAAAAGCCAACTTGCTTTAAAATTAACCTATGGATTCCTAACCGATAGGTCAATACCAATCGTTAGTAGGCACGACCATCGGCCAAAAATCAACGCATGCTCAGAATCAAGTCGACGCATACTTGGAAGCATTGAACTTCGCTTTTTTCAGCACGTCGTTGTGGTTTTTTTACGTCACCGCGTTCTGACACGATCGGTTATTTAACCGATGGTGTGTGGGCGCGACGGACCATCAGTCAGCTTCATCGGTTAACCTATGACAACGGTCCTTCAGACCGTTCTCATTGGATGGACTGATCGTGTGTACGAGGCTTTAGAGCTCTAAAGCAGAACTGAAATCCAATAAATGAAAGGGGTGGGTCAGGGGGATTGAGGATGAGGAGGGAGGAGCTAGATGATACTGGACATTCTCCAGCCAGGGAATGAGGCGGGCTCTATCTGGCTTGCTGCAGCTTCTAATGCACATTGTAAGAAGCTCAAATAGGTAGATTCACGTACAGAGGACTAACTTTAGGTTGGCCTATGCTAGTCTTTTTAGGCTACACCGCCGTAAATTATTTAGGCTAGTAGTGATTCTTAAACCACTTACCTGCTCATTTTCGGTGGCGTAGCCTAAAACGAGCGGGCGTAAGGGCGCCTAATTCAAATGACTGGGAGGGGGGCATGTAGTATGGAAATGAGGCTTGACCTCACGTTTTGTGACATTTTTTTACACTGCGCATGCGCCGGGCGACTACATTTCCCAATGCGCATTGCGGCTAAGTAGGCCGTACGGGCCTATTGATTTCGACGCGGACGTAAACGACGCAACTCCCAATTCGCGGACGACTTACGCAAACAACGTTAACATTTCGAAATTTGCGGCAGGAACGGCGGCCATACTTAACATTGGCTAGGCCACTAGAGCATAGCTCTAACTTTAGGTGGCCTATCCCTTACGGAAACGATGTAATTCGACGGCGTAGGCCTGGTGTACATTTGCGTTCGGTCGTGAATCGTCGTATCCCCTCATTTAAATAATCTACGCCGGCCGCAATGGAAGCGCCATCTAGCGGCCAAAAGAAACATTGCAATCTAAGATAGAATGGCGCAAGCCAGCCTATCTTAGGTATGTTTAAGTGTATCTCTGTTAGAGAATACACTTAAACATAGGTCGGAGCAGATTCAGAGTTAGGTCGGCTTATCTGTAGATAAGCCGGCCTAACTCTTTGTGAATCTACCTAACAGTGTGCACTGAAATCAGAGTAAGCCATTTCAGTCCAGAGGAGGAACCAGTACAACTGTGCATGACTGAAGCTTTAGGACCAAATAACGAGGCCCCTTTAGTGGGTTCTCTGTTGCAGAAATACAATCATCATTGGGATCCCCAAACTGCAGATATTTTGTCAGGGCAGCGTGCTCCTTATCTGCCAGTAATACCGCTTCGCTCCGTTCACCCAGAATAATCAGGACTCATTTAGGAACAATCTACGTTTAATTCAATTAGACGATTTAGTAGTATCATCTGCTCGGCGGAGCGCAAGGAGATTGCAACTCTGCAATTCTTTTTTTTTTTGGCAAGGGTGTAATATTTATTTTTACATTAGTTATTCCATCCTGTCTGCGCACGGAAGGTGTGTGAGAGTTTAAAGGGAACCTGCACCCAGAGCTGTCATTGCTGAACGTCTTCTGAAAATCATAGTTACCTGGCTTCCTCTGACTACAAGACTAGAACTGACTAGTGATGTCACTGTGGAGTCAGAACTCCTGATTTGTCATTCAGTCAACTAGCATTTTCGGAAGGTAGGGTCATCAATGGAAACCCACATATTTTTCTGTGTGTTGGTCCCCTATAATGAAGTGTTTTAGCTAAAGATAAAGGGGCAGATTCACAGAAGAAGTACGCCGGAGTATCTACTGATACTCCGGCGTACTTTCAAATTTGCCGCGTCGTATCTTTAGTTTGAATCCTCAAACCAACATACGACGGCTTCTGGCTTCGATCCGACAGGCGTACGGCTTCGTATGCCTTCGGATCGTAGGTGTAATACTTCGGTGCCCGCTGGGTGGAGTTTGCGTCGTTTTCCGCGTCGGGTATGCTAATTAGCTTTTTCCAGCGATTCACGAAGGTACGCGCGGCCGTTGCATTCTCTTACGTCGTCGCTAGTCGGCTTTTCCCGGTGTATAGTTAGAGCTGCTATTTTGTAGCCTATATTTAGACTTGCCATGTTAAAGTATGGCCGTCGTTCCCGCGTCTAATTGAAATTTTTTTTTTTTGCGTAAGACGTCCGTGAATAGGAAAGGACGTAACTCACGTCGACGTTCAAAAAATGACGTCGGTGCGACGTCATTTCGCGCAAAGCACGGCGGGAAATTTCAAAAATGGAGCATGCGCAGTACGTTCGGCGCGGGAACGCGCCTAATTTAAATGATCCACGCCCCCTACCCGGATCATTTGAATTAGGCGGGCTTGCGCCGGAGGGATTTACGCTACGCCGCCGCAACTTTACAGGCAAGTGCTTTGCTGATTTTTTTACGTTTGCCCCCTGAGAAAGAAACAATCAGTCTATCATTTTATTGGTCGGTTTATTTTAACAGTGAGAGACAGAATAACAACAAAAATATCCAAAAGTTTCAAAAAAGTTATAAATTGATTTGCATTTTAATGAGTGAAATACGTATTTAATCCCCAATCAATCAGCAAGATTTCTGGCTCCCAGGTGTCTTCTATACAGGTAACAAGCTGAGATTAGGAGCACTCTCTTATGTAGAGCTGCAAATCAGCTCTATACGGCGCCTGCGCAGTCAGCTCTACACGGCTCCTAGTCAGTGCGCAGGCGCCGTGTAGAGCTAACTCGCGGCTCTAAAGGTTCGGGTACTTTCGGAAACTCCGTGACTCTCGTGATGTGCCTACGCAATACGGGCGGGGGGCCTTATCCGCCGGGGGGAACTTTTTCTGAAGGACATCAATCATCTGGGCGAACTCCCAGATTACATTGCGGCTCAGCATAGAAACGCCTATTCCTTTGGGAGTGAGTACCCGGAAGCCGGATTGAAAATAGCGATAATAAGCCTAAAAAAAAAAAAAAAAAAAAAGGGCCAGATTCTCAGAAGAGTTACGACGGTGTATCTCAGGAAACACCGTCGTAACTCTGTTTCTGAGCCCGGGTATCCATGCGAGTGATTCCTAGAATCATTTTCGCATAGATACGGCCAAGATCCGACAGGTGTAAGTCACACCGTCGGATCTTAGATGTAATGCGATGCCGGCCGCTAGGTGGCGTTTACGTTCAGTTCTCATTTGACTATGCAAATGAGCCTGATACGCCGATTCCTGAACGAATTTGCGTCGCGTAGTCGTCGTTTACGTTGTTTCCGTAGGCGTAAGGTTACCCCTGCTATATGAGGGGTAACCTTACGCCAGTCCGCCGTATGCCATGTTAAGTATGGCGTCGGGTCCGCTTCGGCTCTTTCCGTCGGTTACGTCGTTTTCCTAAGTCGTTCTTGAATACGACTTTACGTCAATGACGCTCACGTCAGCGTCATTGACGTTTTCCGTCGTGAGCTGGAGCATGCGCACTGGGCTATTTTACAGCCCGGCGCATGCGCAGTTCAATCGGCGCGGGGGCGCGCTTAATTTGAATACAAGCCGCCCCCTTTGAATTACGCGGCCATACGCCGGGCCATTTACACTACGCCGCCGCAACTTACGGAGCAAGTGTTTGGGGAATACGGCACTTGCTCCTGTAAGTTGTGGCGGCGTAGTGTAAATAGCTTACGCGACGCCGCCGCAGAATGTACCAGAATCTGGCCCAAAGTGCCTACTGTACATGTTACAAGTATAAAAAATGTGGTCTTATATAGATGTTATTTGGGTGAACCTCCACTTTAAGGATTTAGAGAAGATCTGTAAAGAAGAGTGGACCAAAATCCCTCCTGAGATGTGCAAACCTGATCACCAACTACAAGAAACGTCTTACCTCTGTGCTTACCAACAAGGGTTTCTCCACAAAGTACTATGTTTTGCTTGGGGATCAAATACTTATTTTACTCACTGAACTGCAACTCAATTTATAGCATTTGTATCGTGTGTTTTTTCTGTATTTTTGGTTGATATTCTGTCTCTATCATTTAACCACTGCACGCAGTCATGTGACGTCTAAAAAGGGGATCTGTTATCCCAGGTGGATGTCATATGACGTCCTGTTCTTTGTGCAGGGATATCTGAATGATGCCTGCACCTAGAGGCATCATTCAGATATCATTTTCTTCCAGCGGCGATCCTGCGCATCGTAAGAATGATCATAGCGGCGGTTCCGCCGCTTGATCGTTCTTATAGGCGGCGGGAGGGGACACCCCCCCTCCCGCCGCCATCCGGTGCTTCTCCAGGCTCTCCCGTGCCATCGGGGGCCTGGAGAGATGATCGCCGTCCGCCGGATGTGAAGCATAGAGATGACCAGTCATCTCTATGACCGTCGGAGGCCCGGGCGCAATGTGATGACGTCACGCCCGGGTACCCGTAAGTAAACAAACCGCAATTGCGGCTAGTAAGAATGAGATATGTGATTTTTTTTTCACGATCTCATTCTTTCGAGCCTGGAGGAGAGATGTGGGGTCTTATTGACCCCGCCTCTCTCCATAAAGAGTACCTGTCATGCACTATTCCTATTACAAGGGATGTTTACATGCGTGTACCTGGCAGCCGCGATGTCCGCCGGGTACGCGCGATCGGCGGGAACACAGCAGGGACGTGGAGCTCTGTGTGTAAACACAGAGCTCCACGTGCTGTCAGAGGAGAGGAGACCGATCTGTGTCCCTTGTACATAGGGACACAGCATCGGTCACCTCCCCCAGTCACCCCCTCCCCCCACACAGTTAGAACACACCCAGGGAATACATTTAACCCCTTCCTCACCCCCTAATGTTAACCCCTTCCCTACCAGTCACATTTATACAGTAATTAGTGCATTTTTATAGCACTGATCGCTGTATAAATGTGAATGGTCCCAAAATTGTGTCAAAAGTGTCCGATATGTCCGCCGCAATATCGCAGGCCTGACAAAAAAAAAAATCGCAGATCGCCGCCATTACTAGTAAAAAATGTAAAATAAAAAATAAATCATAAATCTATCCCCTATTTTGTAGGCGCTATAACTTTTGCGCAAACCAATCAATAAACGCTTATTGCGATTTTTTTACCAAAAATATGTAGAGGAATACGTTTTTTTAAAATGGGATATTATTATAACAAAAAGTAAAAAATATAGGGCTAGATTCACGAAAGAGATACGACGGTGTATCTCCTGATAATCTGTCGTATCTCTGATTTCGGCCAGTCGTATCTATGCGACTGATTCACAGAATCAGTTACGCATAGATATGACTAAGATCCGACAGGTGTAACTGTGTTACACCGTCGGATCTTAAATGCAATTTGAAAATGGCCGCAGGGGGCGTTCTTGCTGATTTACGCTGAATAATATGTAAATGAGCGAGATACGCCAATTCACGAACGTACGCGGGCCCGACGCAGTGGTTTTACAAAGTTTCCGTAGCGGTTTTCCGGCGTATACTTACCCCTGCTTCTATGAGGCGCAGCCAATGTTAAGTATAGCCGTCGTTCCCGCGTCAATTTTTTTTTTCACGTCGTTTGCGTAAATCGTTCTCGAATACGGATGGACGTCATTTACGTAAGCGTCAAAACCACTGACGTCCTAGCGACGTCAGTGGGAGCAATGCACGCCGGGAAAATTCACGGACTGTGCATGCTCATTTAAATCGGCGCGGGGACGCGCCTGATTTAAATAGTACACTCCCCCTAGCCGTGGAATTTGAATTCCGCCGGGGGATTTACGATCCGCCGCCGCAAGTTTGGAGGTAAGTGGTTTGTGAATTACCCACTTGCCTCTCAAACTTGCGGCAGCGTATCTTAAGTCACATAGATCACGCGGGTCTAAAGATCCGCTGATCTATGTGAATCTAGCCCATTGTGTTTTTTTTTCAAAATTTTCTTTTTCTGTTTATAACGCAAAAAATAAAAATTGCAGAGATGATCAAATACCACCAAAAGAAAGCTCTATGTGTGGGGAAAAAATGATAAAAATATAATTTGGGTACAGTGTTGTATGACCGCGCAATTGTCATTCAAAATGCATCAGCGCTGAAAGCTGAAAATTGGTCTGGACACGAAGGGGGTTAAAGTGCCCAGTAATGAAGTGGTTAAGAAGCCCTCCTGTTCTCCACTCATTACCTGTATTAACTGCACTTGTTTGGACTCCTTACCTGTATAAAAGACACCTGTCCACACACTCAATCAATCAAACAGACTCCAACCTCTCCACAATGGCCAGAGAGCTGTGTAAGGACATCCGGGATAAAATTATAGACCTGCACAAGGCTGGGGTGGGCTACAGGACAATAGGCAAGCAGCTTGGTGAGAAGGCAACAACTGTTGTCGCAATTATTAGAAAATTAAAGAAGTTCAAGATGATGGTCAATCTCCCTCGGTCTGGGGCTCCATGCAAGATCTCACCTTGTGGGGCATCAATGATCATGAGGAAGGTGAGGGATCAGCACAAAACTACGCGGGGCTGAAAGCCTCGCATTACTGTGTGGAGTTACAGACAGAAGAACAGGAAGTGAGGATTTCTCAGAAGAAATAAGGACATTTAAAAGCAAAATGGAAGCATGAGGTAAGTGAAAGCGGAGTTCCAACCACAATTAGCATTTTTTACATGTATGTCCTTTCATCCTGCGTTTTTATAATATAAATCTGGTCACTTACTATTTTACAATCCCCCGCCGATCCGCATAGATATTCAAAAAAGATAGTTTAGAAAACTATATCTACACCGTTGTCATTTTGGTTGTGGGCATTGTGAAGCCTACAAGCACTTAGGGCCAGATTCACAAATGAGATACGACGGCGTATCTCTGTTTCTATCTATGCGACTGATTCATAGAATCAGTTACGCATAGATAGCCAGAAGATCCGACAGGTGTAATTGTTTTACACTGTCGGATCTTAAGATGCAGTACCGCGGCCGCCGCTGGGGGGAGTTTGCGTCGTAAACCAGCTTCGGGTATGCAAATTAGGAGTTACGGCGATCCCCCGACGCAAAGTTAGTCGTTTTTTTTGGTGCCTTAACTTTACACAGCAATCGTATTGCTGTATAAAGTATGGCCGTCGTTCCCGCGTCGAAATTTAAAAAATAACGTTGTTTGCGTAAGCCGTCCGGGAATACGGAATTACGCTACGCGCGTCGCCGTTCAGCATGGCGGGAGTTAAGAAACGGAGCATGCGCAGTAGGTCCGGCGCGGGAGCGCGTCTAATTTAAATGGCACACGCCCATTTAAATTGGCCCCCTTGCGCCGGCGTAGTTTTCATTGCAAGTGCTTGGTGAATCAGGCACTTGCGATGAAAAATTGCGGCGGTGTAACGTATCTACGATACGTTATGCCGCCGCTGCCCTTACGTGAATCTGGCCCCTACTTCCTGGAAGTCTTGGATGGGGAGTGATAATTGGACAGCGCACTGCATCCTAGGAAATGATGACACACATTTCCCAGGAGCATTAGAGGGAGATGATGTCAGAATCCTAGGTGGTTTCAAAGGCAGATTTCGTGGGACCGCATAGCAACAGGCATTTCCAGATGAGTAAAAAAAAAAATCTTTTTCTTTTTTAGTCGTAAGCTTCAGTTTAAAGCAAAATAGTTTTTTTTGATGGAACCTCCACTTGAAGGAGGACTGCACTAAGGTAAAGGAAGCTATTTAGGGGGAAAAAATGTACCTTTACAACCCGTTTAAGCAAAATAAATGTTTCTAGATGTTCCCTATAACATTGCAGAGCTTCACATTTTGAGTTAATTTACATTTTAATATGATGATATTTTATATGTAAGGGGGCCGATTAACATTCAGTCACATTCCATGAAAGCCATCTTTACAGATAGCCCAGTTCCCCTGTGCCTTGTGCCAGCCCGTGACCTCTGTGGTGACATTCTGCGGCTTCCAGATACAGATCCACCCCCTTGTACCGGATTCAATCTGTTTGATATATTTGAAGTTTTCTCTTTTCTCTTTCTTGTCTGCTCCCAGCTGCTCCTCATGAACTCCTACAGGACGGTGATAAGTAGGCCGCACAGCGACAGCACTGCTTTGAAATCACATTCATGTCAATTCAAATGACAGAAAACGATAAAGTTGGGAAAGTCATTAAAGTAGGTAAAGTAGGAATAATTACAGGCTCTAAAAATATGGAAAGAAAAAGAAATGAATTTTCATGTATAAAGACACATTTGGGTACAATTCTTGGTAATCTCCATTAAATGTCTTAAGTGTAGGCAATTTACATATGTATGAATTGTCTGGCTTGACAAAAAAGGTTGTAATTCTGTTTTCAAATACGGACATCCCTGCCAAGTACTATTGTAGAAATGACCCAGAAAGATCTGCTGGATTTTTATGAGTGAGTGAATTTCTTATATAGCGCTACAAGTGCGAACTGAATCGCCTCAAGGCGCTTGGCATCTATTTTCCTTCAGTTTAACCCTCAGAATAGATGGGTCTTTAGTTTTTTTCTGAAGGCCAGGTGATCAATTTCCATTCGGATATTAGTTGGTAACAGTGCCGGCCCAAGACATTGTGCTGCCTGGGACCAAAAATGAAATGCTGCCCCCCCCCAAAAAAAATCATGTCATGGCTCTATACATGTTTAAAGGAGTATAAAGAGGACCTGTCATGGCTTTATTCATGTGATAAAGACAAAATTGCTTAAGGAAAGCAACCAATGGTCGGACTTTATAGGCAACACAGACAGGAATAGCAAAAAAGATATAATTTTATTACAAAGTAGTTACATAAAACAACATTAAAAAGAAAACCATACAAGATGTCAGGTATGAAAAATGTCCCCTGTGCGTCTACGCGTTTCGCCGCGAGGCTTCTTCAGGACGGACAAGAGAGGAAAATAGTCAAAGTCATCCGAACCACATAGGCATAGATATATCCTGTACACAGGCTGTCTCCCGGGGGCAAATGCTGCTATCCAATCTGCCATAATGAGTAATAACATTGTACCGGGGACGCGCACGGGGGCGGGGCGGTATTAGGATCATAAGAATTTGTGGGTAGAGTAGGAGGGAGCGGCAATGCAGAGGGCTGGAGAGGCGGAGTTCCGATCGGAGCCGAGAGCTAGGGGGAACAGATTCCAAAGGGCAACCATTCTCGGCACAACAGGTTCCTCAGAGGGAGCGGTGCCTGCCTTTCTCACTCACAGACTGCTCCCCTCCGGCTGCGAGTGTCCTCACAGGCAGCGAAGTGGGCTGTCTGGTGGGCAGCAGAATGCTGCCCCCCTAAAAGTGCCGCCTGGTACCCATGGTACCACCCAGTCCCATCATAGGGCCGGCCCTGGTTGGTAAAGCGTTCCATAGTCGAGGTCCTTGAACTGAAAAACGACGTTCTCCTTTGGTCTTGTATCGGGCTTATGGGTTCCCTTGCTTTCCCTACTAGTGACCTGCCTTATAGCTGAACCCAGACACTTATCAACCCTCCAGTGGTGACCATCAAACAATATAACAAGTAAAGGTGCAACAGCTTGGAGCTCATATGTGTCCCAGTAAAAAATCTGCAATAAATTTACAATAAGGTAACAATAAAATAAGTGATCTTGACCACTTAAGGACCGCCTCTTGCATATGTACGTCAGCAGAATGGCATGGCTGGGCACATGTACGTATAGGTACGTCCTGTACTAGTACCCAGCCGTGGGTCGCGGGCGCGCGCCCGCGACCCGGTCCTAAGCTCCGTGACCGGGACCGCGGGTCCCGCGGACCCAATCGCCGCTGGAGTGCGGCGATCGGTCCCCGGAGCTGATGAACGGGGGGAGCCGTATGTAAACACGGCTTCCTCGTTCTTCACTGTGGCGTCTGCATCAATCGTGTGATCCCTGTTATAGGGGGACAGAATCACACCTACAGCCACACCCCCCTACAGTTGTAAACACAGTTCAGGGAACACATAACCCCAACAGCGCCCCCTAGTGGTTAACTCCCAAACTGTAACTGTCATTTTCACAATAAACAATGCATTTTAAATGCATTTTTTGCTGTGAAAATGACAATGGTCCCAAAAATGTGTCAAAATTGTGCGAAGTGTCCGCCATAATGTCACAGTCACGAAAAAAATCGCTGATCGCCGCCATTAGTAGTAAAAAAAAGTAATTAATAAAGATACAATAAAACTATCCCCTATTTTGTAAACGCTCTAAATTTTGCGCAAACCAACCGATAAACGCTTATTGCGATTTTTTTTTTTTTTTTTTTTTTACCAAAAATATGTAGAAAAATACGTATCGGCCTAAACTGAGGGAAAAAAAATATTTTTTATATATTTTTGGGGGATATTTATTATAGCAAAAAGTAAAAAATATTGAATTTTTTTCAAAATTGTCGCTCTATTTTTGTTTATAGCGCAAAAAATAAAAACCGCAGAGGTGATCAAATACCACCAAAAGAAAGCTCTATTTGTGGGAAAAAAAGGATGCCAATTTTGTTTGGGAGCCACGTCGCACGACCGCGCAATTGTCAGTTAAAGCGACGCAGTGCTGATTCGCAAAAAGGGGCAAGGTCCTTTAGCTGCATTTTGGTCCGGGGCTTAAGTGGTTACCTGATCTGTCTGTAAAAATAAATACCGTATTTATCGGCGTATAACACGCACCTTACATTTTAAGAGGGAAATTTCAGGAAACAAACTTTTTTAACTAAACAACTTTGAAATAAAATAAGGGGCAGTGCTCATCAATGCAGCCTGTTTAGTGTGCATCTGCAGCCTGATCATTGCCCATCTGCAGCACATCTCACCAATGCAGCCTGATAAATGTGGCATGATCAATGCCCATCTCATCATGCAGCCTTATCAATGCCCATCCCATCATGCAGCCTTATCAATGCCCATCCCATCATGCAGCCTTATCAATGTCACTTTTTAGCCTGATTGCAAGCTCACCATTAATGCAGCCTGAGCAGTGCATGAAATCACAGAGCCGTCATCTCCTGTTCGGCTCTCTCACTCGGCTTTTACTCGGCAGTCACACAGACACACACAGTCCCGCCTCCGCCATCGGCATTGGACCAGCTCCTGTGATAGACAGAACACTGGTCCAATGCCAGTGACGGAGGCGAGACTGTGTGTGTGTGTGTGTGTGATGTGAGAGCCGAGTGAGAGCCGAACAGGAGATGACGGCTCGTGAATTACGGCTGTGTTTGTCCCCCTCCTTAGCTTCCAAGGTACACTATCGGCGTATAACACACACCCGCAATTTCCCCCCTATTTTCAGGGGAAAAAAGTGCGTGTTATACCTCGATAAATACGGTACATGTAGCACTACTCTCGTAGCAGCTGCTGGTTGTTTTTGGGTCTACCCATGGTGACTAACCCCTTAACCCCCCCTGGCGGTATTCCTGAGTCTGACTCGGGGTTAGATTTTTGTGCTAGGATCGGTAACCCCGAGTCAGACTCGGGCTTGCCTCGCTGGATCCACAGGCTTGGTTTACTTACCTTGTCCCTGGATCCAGCGATGCCACCGCGCTGTGTGAGCGAGCGGGACCTCGCTCGATTCACACAGCGTCCTCCTGTGCTGGCGATCTCCGTTCCCTGTGACGTTACGACGCACGGGAGCGGAGAACGGCGCCAAATTCAAAAAGGTAAACAAACACCTTACATACAGTATACTGTAATCTTATAGATTACAGTACTGTATGTAAAAAATACACACCCCCTTGTCCCTAGTGGTCTGCCCAGTGTCCTGCATGTCATTTTATATAATAAAAACTGTTCTTTCTCCCTGCAAACTGTAGATTGTTCATAGCAACCAAAAGTGTCCCTTTTATGTCAAAAATGGTTTTACAGCAGCTAGAAAACAGCGATAATAAATTATAATCACTTGCAGAATTGAGCGATAGCGATTTGTGGGGAAATTCGTCATAAAAAAAATGAAAGTAATGACAGCGACAATTCTGCAACTGAGCAAATTTCAGTGATTTTGAGTTGATTACATTATTGAATAATTGTTATTATAATTATATTATTATTTGTTATAATTATTTATTATATTATAATTTATCATTTTGTTTTTAAAAAAATTTCATACCCAGGATGCCTACTAGACTCTTGTTTGGTCAGATTTAAGTGAGTTATTCCAAATGCTGCGTACAGACGGTCGTTTTATGCGATGTAAAAAAACGATGTTTTCTGTGAAGTAAAAAACTACGTTTTTGAAACTTCAATTTTCAAAGACGAAGTTGCCTACACACCATCGTTTTTTCACAATGCTCTAGCAAAGCGAGGTTACGTTCACCACTTTTTTCCATTGAAGCTTGCTTCATAACTAGCTTTTGGGCATGCGCGTGTGTAAAAACGTTGTTTTAAATGTCGTTTTTTGCTACACACGGTCAATTTCTGTGAAGTAAAAAACGACATTTTGAAAAATGACACATAAAATTGAAGCATGCTTCAATTTTTTTTTGTCGTTTTTCACAAGACATAAAACAACGTTTTCCCCCACATACGGTCATTTAAAGTGACGTTTTTAAAAACGTCGTTTTTTTTTCATCACATAAAGTGATGGTGTGTACGCGGCATAAGAATTACAGGCCTACAGTATAAAACGCCAAATTTCCTTGCAAATAATGGTACCGCTTTCAGCACCTTTTTTCTGAAAGAATCATACCGCCAGGGAGGTTGAAGTGGCTCAAAACCCTCCCGTGACACACCTGATAATATGGGAGTTGTGGACCCCAGTAGCTGGTGAGGAAACACAATATCTCATTACACAACAACAGATTTTGCAAATAAAAGGGAGAAAGTTATGCCCTGTACACACGATCGGTTCATCCGATGAAAACGGTCGGATGGATTTTTTCATCAGATATCCGATGAAGCTGACTTTCATCAGTCTTGCCTACACACCATCAGTTAAAAAAACTATCGTGTCAGAACTCGTGACGTAAAACACAACGAAAAATTAAGTTCAATGCTTCCCAGCATGCGTCGACTTGATTCTGAGCATGCGTCGACTTGATTCTGAGCATGCGTTGATTTTTAACCAATGGATTTCCCCACAGATGATCGTTTTTTCTATCGTTTTTTTTAACCATCAGATAATTTTAAAACAGGTTCTAAGTTTTTTTCACCGATGGGGCCCACACACGATCGGTTCGTCTGATGAAAACGGTCCATCAGACCGTTTTCATCAGTCGGAAAGGACACAGCTGTCATCGGGAGACTTACACGGGCTGAAGACTCGGGAGTGTCTCTTTGACATTATTTATACCATGCCTGTCACTTCCACATAAATATGAGTTGATTACCTTTACCGCTGATTAACCGCTTAGGACCCGGACCAATATGCAGGTAAAGGACCTGGCCCCTTTTTGCGATTCGGCACTGAGTCGCTTTAACTGACAATTGTGCGGTCGTGCGACGTGGCTCCCAAACAAAATTGGTGTCCTTTTTTTTTTTTTTTTCCACAAATAAAGCTTTCTTTTGGTTGCATTTGATCACCTCTGCTGGTTTTATTTTTTGCGCTATAAACAAAAATAGAGTGACAATTAAAAAAAACAATATTTTTTACTTTTTGCTATAATAAATATCCCCAAAAAATATATATATAAATTAAAAAAAAATTCCCCAGTTTAGGCCGATACCTATTCTTCTAAATATTTTTGCTAAAAAAAATCTCAATAAGCGGTTATCGATTTGTTTGCGCAAAATTTATAGCAAGATACAAAATAGGGGATAGTTTTATGGCATTTTTATAAATTTTTTTTTTTTTTTTACTACTAATGGCAGCGATCAGTGATTTTTTTCGTGACTGCGACATTATGGCGGACTCATCGGACACTTTTGACAAATTTTTGGGTCATTTTCACAGTGAAAGGTGCTATAAAAATGCACTGATTACTGTGAAAATTACACTGGCAGTGAAGGGATTAACCAGGAGGGGGCGCTGTAGGGGTTAACTGTGTTGTAAGGGACTGTTCTTACTGTGGGGGGCATGGCTGTGCATGTGACGTCACTGATCGTCGTTCCCTAACACAGGGAACAGACGATCACTGACAGCCACACTAGGAAGAACGGGGAAGGTTTGTTTACACTCACCTCTCCCTGTTCTTCCTCTCTGTGACCCGATCGCGGGACACGGCGGCAATCGGGTCTGCAGGTCCCACGGGTGTGGTCACGGAGAACAGGACGCGAGCGCGCCGCTGGCAGCACGCTTGCGGCACACGGCTGGGCATCTTAAAGGGGACATACCTGTACGCCCATGTGCCCAGCCGTGCTATTCTGCCGATGTAAATAGTCGTGTGGCGGTCCTTAAGCAGTTAAAGTCTACGACTGCACCCATAAGCGCCTCTTTCCTTGTGGTGACCATCAAACAGACTTCAAGACCTCCAAATAGTGTTGCAATGATACCTATAGCTATTAGTATCAGTGCTGATACTATTTGCATGAGTACGTGTATTAATGCTCCCCTACTAAAACCAGTAAAACCTTGGATTGCGAGCATAATTCGTTCCAGAAACATGCTTGTAATCCAAAGCACTTGTATATCAAAGCAAATTTCCCCATAAGAAACAATGGAAACTCAAAGGATTCGTTCCACAACTATTTATTCATAAGTCCTTCAGTTTATAGTCCATATAAAAAGATTATAGCAATGTGATAGGTTGTGTAACCATAAAATGTCCATCCACAAATGGAAGTCTCCACAAGGAGATTAGAAGCAAAATCCAGCAAGGAGCTCCAGAGTATAAAAGAGAAGAGAGGCGCCTTTAACCACTAGCCAACCAGCCGCCGCAGTTTAACGGCAGCAGGTCGGCTCGCTGCGCGAAATCATGTGTTACTATGTAATTTCTAATTTCAGCCAATAGCGGGGCGCGCGCCCCTGGTGCCGCAAGCATGCCTAGCGGGTGCGATCACCCCCGGGCACCCGCAATCGCTCGTTACAGAGCGTGAACCGGGAGCTGTGTGTGTAAACACACAGCTCCTGGTCCTGTCAGGGGGAGAAATGACTGATCGCATGTTCATACAATGTATGAACAGCGATCTGTCATTTCCCCTAGTCAGTCCCACCCCCCCTTCAGTTAGAACACACCTAGGGAACATAATTAACCCCTTCCTCGCCCCCCTAGTGTTAACCCCTTCCCTGCCAGTGACATTTTTACAGTAATCAATGCATTTTAATAGCACTGATCGCTATAAAAATGCCAATGGTCCCAAAAATGTGTCAAAAGTGTCCGAAGTGTCTGCCATAAGGTCAAAGTACCGATAAAAATCGCTGATCGCCGCCATTACTAGTAAAAAAAAAAAAAAAAAATATTAATAAAAATGCCATAAAACTACCCCCTATTTTGTAGACGCTATAACTTTTGCGCAAACCAATCAATAAACGCTTATTGCGATTTTTTACGAAAAATATGTAGAAGAATAGAGGGAAATTTTTTTTTTATATATTTTTGCGGGACATTAATTACAGCAAAAAGTTAAAAATATTATATTTTTTTCAAAATTGCTGCTCTATTTTTGTTTATAGCGCAAAAAATGAAAACCGCAGAGGTGATCAAATACCACCAAAAGAAAGCTCTATTTGTGGGAAAAAAAGGTCGCCAATTTTGTTTGGGAGCCACGTCGCACGACCTCGCAATTGTCAGTTAAAACGACGCAGTGCCGAATTACAAAAAGTGGCCTGGTCATTCACCAGCAAAATGGTCCGGGGCTGAAGTGGTTAAAGGCCTGTGATATTCCGACAACAATTGTCTGACGGACGTGTTTTGTCGGATAATCTGACAGTCTGTAGGCTCCATCGGACAATTGTCTGAATTTCCGACAACAAATGTGTTCCATCAGATCATCCGATCGTGTGTACACACGTCCGTCGGACTTAAATCCAAAGTACAAACACGCATGCTCCGAACCAATGCTAACCATAAGACAGCATTAGCAGAACTTGCCCAAAGGGTGGCGCAAACCACGTAGTTTTGTGAATGTTGGAAAAGTTCTGCCGTCTGTATACAGAACAAGTTCACGGCCAACACCCCTTCGGACAAAAATCCATGGATTTGTCCGATGGAAGTCTGATCATGTGAACTTTGCCTGTTCGGCGAACAACAAACAATTTGAGGTGTTCGCGGCAAATTCGAAAAGCCGCGGAACACCCTGTTAAAGTCTATGGGAGAAATCTAAAGTGCTCATTTTAAAGGCAAATATGCAAGTTATTGTCCTAAAAAGTGTTTGGGGACCCGGGTCCTGTCCCAGGAAACATGTATCAATGCAAAAAAAGTTTTAAAAACGGACGTTTTTTCGGGAGCAGTGACTTTAATAATGCTTAGAGTGAAACAATAAAAGTGAAATATTCCTTTAAATTTCGTACCTAGGGGGGGTGTAAAGTTAGCATGTGAAATAGCGCATGTTTCCGGTACATAGAACTGTCCCTGCACAAAGTGTCATTTCTGAAAGAAAAAAAGTCATTCAAAACCGGACTTGCAGCTATAATGAATTGTCGGCTCCGGCAATTCAGAGAGGATTCAGTCATTAAAAAAAAAAAAAAAAAGGTCCCCCCAAATTCAATTACCAGGCCCTTCAGGTCTGGTATGGATATTAAGGGGAACCCCGCCGTCAATTTTAAAAAAAAATTATGTGGGGTTCCCCCCAAATATCCATTCCAGACCCTTCAGGTCTGGTGTGGATTTTAAGGGGAACTCCACCCCAATTTTTTTTTTAAAATGGCGTGGAGTTCCCCCAAAAATCCACACCAGACCCCTTATCCGAGCACGTTAACCTGGCCGGCTGCAAAAAAGAGGGGGGACAGAGTGCACCTCCCCCTCTCCTGAACCGTACCAGGCCACATGCCCTCAACATGGGGAGGATGTCCCCATGTTGATGGGGACAAGGGCCTCATCTCCACAACCCTTGCCCGGTGGTTGTGGGGGGTCTGCGGGTGGGAGGCTTATCAGAATCTGGAAGACCCCTTTAACAAAGGGGACCCCCAGATCCTGCCCCCCCCCCTATGTGAATTGGTAATGGGGTACATTGTACCTCTACCATTTCACAAAGGAAGTGTAAATAGTTGTAAAAAACACACACACACACCGTAGAAAAAAGTCCTTTATTAATAAAAAAATAAATCCAGCGGTGGTAATCTACTCGGTCCCGACTCCCTGCTCCAACGTTGTCGGTATCCAGCGACGGCTGATCTTCTCTCCTGTCCAGCAATGAGAAGATCTTCCGGGATCCAAAGCGCAGCATCGCCTCCACCTCCTCTCTCTGTTTTTGACAACTATTTACACTTCCTTCGTGAAATGGTAGAGGTACAATGTACCCCATTACCAATTCACATAGGGGGGTGGGCAGGATCTGGGAGTCCCCTTTGTTAAAGGGGTCTTCCAGATTCTGATAAGCCCACCGCAGACCCCCACAACCACCGGGCAAGGGTTGTGGGGATGAGGCCCTTGTCCCCATCAACATGGGGACATCCTCCCCATGTTGAGGGCATGTGGCCTGGTACGGTTCAGGAGAGGGGGGGCTGCACTCTGACCCCCCCTCTTTTCTGCGGCCGGCCAGGTTAATGTGCTCGGATAAGGGGTCTGGTGTGGATTTTTGGGGGAACTCCATGCCATTTTTAAAAAAAAAATTGGGGTGGAGTTCCCCTTAAAATCCACACCAGACCTGAAGGGTCTGGAATGGATATTTGGGGGGGACCCCACGTAATTTTTTTTTTAAATTGACGGCGGGGTTCCCCTTAAGGATATTAAGGGGAACCCCGCCTTCAATTTAAAAAAAAAATTACGTGGTGTTCCCCCCAAATATCCATTCCAGGCCCTTCAGGTCTGGTGTGGATTTTAAGGGGAACTCCACCCCAATTTTTTTTTTAAAAAAGGGCCTGGTAATTGAATTTGGGGGGACCACCACGCTTTTTTTTATTTTTTATGAATGAATCCTCTCTGAATTGCCGGGAGCCGACAATTCATTATAGCCGCGAGTCCGGTTTTAAATGACTTTTTTTCTTTCAGAAATGACACTTTGTGCAGGGACAGTTCTAAGTACGGGAAACATGCGCTTTTTCACATGCTTACTTTACACCCCCCCTAGGTACGAAATTTAAAGGAATATTTCACTTTTATTGTTTCACTTTTAGCATTATTAATATCACTGCTCCCGAAAAAACGTCCGTTTTTAAAACTTTTTTTTACATTGATACATGTTTCCTGGGACAGGCCCCAGGTCCCCAAACATTTTTTAGGACAATAACTTGCATATTAGCCTTTAAAATTAGCACTTTAGATTTCAAATGTTCGAGTCCCATAGACTTTAACGGGTTCTAAAGTTCACAAGAACATTTGGTGTGTTCGCAAGTTCTGGTGCGAACCGAACAGGGGGGTGTTCGGCTCATCCCTAATCATGTGTATGAGGCTTAAGTGTAGCAAAATTTTGCTAAATGTTGTACCTTCATTAAATGTAACCATATTGCTACACTTAGTTAGAGATAGAAGAAACCCAAAATTGACAATAAAAATTATATGTTGAGTCTTCTTACTGTAAAACTAGCCGGTGGACCTAATTTCTTGAGTAGCAGCCTCCCAGTATTATCAAAGTTTATAATGTCTCTTATGTTTCTGTGACAGCCACCCACTTACAATTGGTTCCTTTAACTGCAGCTAATTGGTAACCCCCAGATTCTTCAGAAGCAACATCACAGCTACAATGGACCCTTTAAATACCTCTACTGGTGGCCTTAAATTCTGCAGCAGGGGCCTTCCAACAGAAACTCAAACCTCAAGCAAGCAATCTCTAATATCTTAAAGTGGATATTCACTCGCCTTTTATTTTTACCCCTGCTTACCGGTAGTGTTGAGCAGAATACGCCATATTCGATTTCGCGATATATCACGAATATATAGCCGAATATTCGAGAAATATTCGCTAAATTCGAATATTCGTGATATTTTATCGAAATGAAATGTTTGCGAAATTTCGCTATTGCGAATGCGAAAATAATTGCGAAATTTCGACAACTGCGGTAGGAGCACTCTGATTGGCTCAGAATATTCGTGATATTTTATCGAAATTTCGCAAA
Organism: Rana temporaria; assembly: GCF_905171775.1. NCBI lineage: Eukaryota > Metazoa > Chordata > Amphibia > Anura > Ranidae > Rana > Rana temporaria. The sequence goes on along the minus strand of NC_053489.1, from coordinate 655,437,602 downwards.
ATGCGAATGCGATATTTATTGCGGAATTTCGACAACTGCGGTAGGAGCCCTCTGATTGGCTCAGAATATTCGTGATATTTTATCGAAATTTCGCAAAATGCGAATGCGAAATTGATTGCGGAATTTCGACAACTGCGGTAGGAGCACTCTGATTGGCTCATTATGAAATCGAATATTCCTGATATTTTATCGAAATTTCGCAAAATGCGAATGCGATATTTATTGCGGAATTTCGACAACTGCGGTAGGAGCACTCTGATTGGCTCTGATGCAAAAGAAGGGCGGAGAAAATAATCGCGCGATATCCCGATTGCCGAATAATCGCATTGCGATTTTTCGGCAAGATAAAATGATTGCTTCAGCTACTCGGCCCAAGGTCTCTAATCATACCAGCAATGCTTTTAGACGTCGATGGAGATCTCTAGGATGTGATCTGTTCTAAAAATAAAATTGAAAAAATTAGAATATTCGGAATAGCGAATATTCACAGCGAAATTCGAAATATATTGCGAATACTCGAATATGCCATATTCGAGCCGAATATTCACAATACGAATATTCGTGAGCAACACTACTTACCGGGTGGTCCATTGCGCCCATTTACGATACCCACCCAGAGAATCCAGTGTTGTCCCACTGGGATCCTCTTGTATTATGCCACAACGCCACCATTTTGATTGTGATATGATCAAGAGGCATGTTGACTTTGGTTCATCCGGCGCATCTTCTGATGATGCAGCGCTAGGCACGTCCCCCTCCTGTTTTCTGTATGAAGCACCATGCCTTCTGGGGATATGTGATGAGCATACCCCAGGGAGCAAAGGGAGCACAGTATACACATCAAGGGGGGAGTGGGGCAACAATTTGTTATTACAAATAAAATTAAAAAGACAGCCCTATTCTGGTAAATATGGTAAATATATGGTCATGACCAGAACACTGTAAATATATGGCACCATCATCACTAAATATATACAATAGGAAAAGATGTGGGTAGGTGCAATCTGTAGATATTCATGGAACAAGAGCAATTATATAAAGATATATTTTTATTTATACACATAAGTAAAAAAAAAAGATAAAAGCATTGTGGCAGATCCACAAAAGGATTACGCCAGCGTATCTACTGATACGCCGGCGTCATTTTAAATTTCTCGTGTGGTATCTTTGTTTTGTATCCACAAAACAAGATACAACGGCATCTGGGATCGATCCGACAGGCGTACGTCTTAGTACGCCGTCGGATCTAAGCTGCAATTTTTCGGCGGCCGCTAGGTGGCGTTCCCATCTAAATCCGCGTTGAGTAAGCAAATTAGCTAGTTACGGCGATCCACGAACGATTCCGGCATATAGTTAAAGCTGCTGTTATGAGGCGTACTCAATGTTAAGTATGGCCGCCCTTCCCGCCTAGAAATTTGTAGTTTTTACGTTGTTTGCCTAAGTCGTTCGCGAATAGGGATTTGCGTAGAATGACGTCACCATCGGAAGCATTGGCTTGTTCCGGGGTTAATTTCGAGCATGCGCACTGGGATACCCCCACGGGCGGCGCATGCGCAGTTTAAAAAAAACGTTGTTTACGTGGGGTCACGACGTATTTACATAAAACATGCCCCCATCACTTCCATTTGAATTCTGCGCCCTTACGCCGCAAAAGATACACTACGCCGCCGTAACTTACGGCGCAAAATTCGTTGAGGATTCAAAACAAAAAAAAGTAAGTTACAGCGGCGTAGTGTATCTTAGATACGCTACGCCCGGCGCAATAATGTGCCGTTGTATGTGGATCTGGCCCATTGTGTACAAGACACTAATGTCTACAGCACAAGGAACATGAGTTTTGATGTAACATTACTATTTCCACACCTTTATTTTGACATGTTTCGTCAGATGGCTTCTTCAGGAAATGGCGTGGTGTCGTGGCTACTAAATAAAGAAGTACATAGCAAACATGTTATTACAAAAGATTATATTGTATACAAAAAAGGTTCTTAATACATACATGTAAAAGAATGTATAAAACAATTCTTTATTTCTAGATTCCCCTCTATGTTTTGCTAAGTAGATATGCATATATGAGTTCCGCCTTAGAGAAACTCATCTTTAGTTTACATAGAACTAAGAGTTTGTCAGTTATTTGTGATTAAGCCGCCATCTCCCGGAACAAGCTTCCTGTTTCTGTGAAGACATTTGTCTTTATCTGTAGGCAACAACAGTTTCTCACCTACATAGATTTTTTCTTGTGGTTTAAGCAGAAGTCCCAGAATACATTTCCTGTTCTAACGGTAACATACGTCATTGAGTTGAAAACAGGGACCTGCATTTTTAGGATGGAAGCAGATATTTGCTAGAGATATCTTGTGTCCTTTTCTGATAGGAAGTCCTTCCTAGCCCCCACTTTATCATCTTTACAACTGTATAAATACTGTGAATCTGTGTTTAATAAACCTGATTCTCCTTGATAACACTCCACAACGGTTCATGTGTATTCTTGGGTGTCTCTCAGATCTGAACTGGTTACTGACAGTTATCCTGCATTACCTAAGAGTACACCGGGTGGTTATATTAACTGTTTCCTCTTCAATACAAATAAGGTACAACCAAATCTTTAATTAAATAACCAACATTATGGATGCATCCCCCATTTGGACAAGAGTTCCCCTAGGTTGCAAATACTACCTCTGTTCTGTGAAGACATAGAGCCAAATAACAGCAAACGGAAGGTATGCAGTCTGTAGATGACAGCTCTACACGCCTTTCCAATCAGAGAAATAAATTGTCCACAAGTGCCATAGTCCTCACAAAGAGGAATGTGTAATCACACAAGATATAGGATACAATAGATACCTAAGATTCAATACAACACATCATCGTGAGCTATTTTGCAACAAAAAGCTTATTCAAGAAATATCCAAACATGATTAAAAAATATTATCTTACTTCAACATAACTTGTGCAAAGTATGTAGGGAGCCTGAATGGTCACTAGATGATGCCAAGTGCCTTATTCATCCTAATGACAACTACTGTACTGAAACATATAACACAGGTGGTTTTAACAAAAAGAGCATGATCTATGCCTGTAAAGCCTCTCATTATTCAAAGCTACAATGAAAGCTGCATGTGTATGTATATATACCTGGGTTATGAGTGTAAGACACTCGTCCTCACAACATTTATAAAGTCAGTGAATCCAATAGAACAAGGAAAGAGAGGGGGCCAATGATAATAATAAAAACCCACTTGACCCTACAAGACATAAAAACGACAAGCAAAGACAGGTTTCAAAGAAACAGGCATATCCATAGACCAGCAATTAAACAAAGCAAGGTTGTTACAAAGACAAACCTTGTCAGTGGTGAATGATGAAACCAGGCTCTCAAGGACTCCAACAACATGGCCACCGCCATGTGGTTTCTTATATATCCCTCCCCAGTCATGCCTGGCATTCATTCCACTAATACCAACGATGGGACACTATTTCTCCCACTAACACCAACTATGGAACACTATTACCCCCACTGAAACCAATGATGGGGCACTATTCCTCCCACTGACACCAATGATGGGGAACTATTTCTTCCACTAAGGCCCTGTACACACGAGCAGACATGTCCGATGAAAATGGTCCACGGACCGTTTTCATCGGACATGTCTGCTGGGATCGTTTGGTCTGATGTGTGTACACACCATCAGACCAAAATCCCCGCGGACAGAGAACGCGGTGACGTAGACGTCACCGACGTTCTCTAACACGGAAGTTCAATGCTTCCACGCATGCGTCGAATCAATTCGACGCATGCACGGGATTTCGGCCCGCTGGTTATACGTCATAACCAGCGGACATGTCCGATGAGTCGTACTAACCATCGGACATGTCCGACGGACAGGTTTCCACCGGACAAGTTTCTTAGCATGCTAAGAAACTTTTGTCCGCTGGAAACCTGTCCGCTAGGCCAGGAAACCTGTCCGCTAGGCCGTACACACGGTCGGACATGTCCGCGGAAACTGGTCCGCGGACCAGTTTCAGCAGACATGTTCGGTCGTGTGTACGAGGCCTCACACCAACGATTGGACACTATTACTCCCACAGACATCAACTATTCTCCCCACTGACACCAATGATGGTTCACTATTCCTCCCACTGACACCAATGATAGGGCACTATTCCTCCCACTGACACCAATGATAGGGCACTATTCCTCCCACTGACACCAATGATGGGAGACAATTCCTTCCACTAACACCAATGATAGGACATTATTTCTCAACCTAATACCAAAGATGCATTGTTTACTCCCACTGACATCAGGACTATTTCGACTTACAATGGCTCCAGTCCAGGTCTAAAGTCTGAAGTAAACTGGCCCTTTGTTAAAAAAAGTTTGGAGACCCCTGCTCTCGTTGGACAGCTTCGCCTTATGACTACATGGCGTCCTTCATAGTTCACCCCATGCAAACCTTCATTATAAAGAAATCAGTAAAAAAAAAAAGAAATGTAAAGAAAAAAATGTAAAAACTTTATTTTTGTAAAGTACTGAAACTTAGAAATAATTATTCATTTTTCCATCAGCACTGAGTTGTTTCGGTATAATTTCTCTTAAAAGAAAGTCATGTTGAGTATTGTTTCTTGCTGGGAGGCTGAGGCTGACTAATTCTACCTCCATTCTGTCTAGATAATGCCAACTGCTCCACTGTACAAAGCTCTTGATAATAAAACATACTCCCAAAGAATAACAATAAAAAGCCTAACACAAGTCATATAATAAAATTCACAAATGCTTTTTGCATGGAACAGTTATCACATAAAAAAACTAGTGCACTTAGTTTTGTATAATGATCACCCTATGTCCTGCATACCTCAATCTGTCTCCATTTTAAGGGCCAAATTATATTTTTGTATCTCAAAGTTGGTCCTCTGTGTAATGAAAGAGAGGCCTGAAGCAAAAAAAAAAAAAAAAATAGGTGAAGGGCAGGCATGACTAGGCTAGCAGGGTAGTCCAGCAATTAGATGGTTAAAATAAATAACATGGTCAGGAGTAAGAGAAGGGGCATAGGCATTGATTGGTGGAAGTAATGCTAGGGAGGGGTAACAACTGTCGTAAAGTCTGAGAGGCACTTCCAGGCAACGGATGATGAAGAAACTTCCCACCCTCCCGCCCTGTGGTTGGTGGACTTGTTGGTGGTTGCAATGGTATGGCGGTTGGGGTCTTTGGAGGCATCCAAATTTCTCTGTGTAATATCGGAGTAAGGACCCGTCTATGGTATGGCCTCTTCTGGTTAATCCCAGCTAACAGTGGGTTAATGGGAATTTGTGGAAATTGAGGTATCAGCAGGTAATTTGGTATTGTCCTCAATCCGGTGTTGGTTGTGTTGTTTCGGTAGTGCCTCAAAGGATCAGCAACCTGACTCATTATTGTTATATATTTCTGTTCTAAGGAATGTGCATATGTTGTTTATTGTTAATAAATGCCCCCTATGGCCAATTTTCACTCCAAAAGTGTGTTGGTCATATCATTTTAGTTATAAGTGGGAAGTGGGGTTTATGGGGCTGTAGCGGTCAACGGGAGCACATTTGGCACTACCTCTGGTATGCCTTAGTCATGTGATAAACGGTATGGAGTTGTGATTGTGCAGGTGAAAGTGAAAAAATTTAAAACAAAAAACATGAAGAAGCAAGCTGCTGTCAATTACACAACAAAACAAATTGTGTCAAAATACATATAAACAACACTTGCCATGCTAAATACAAAAATATAACGTGAAATGAAATATAGTGACAGTAATCAGTCCATAGGATTTCCATATAGGTCCATACAGAAATAAAGTGATATATTGTTGCAACACGTGTCTAAATAATAGTGAGCAACTGTAAACCCAAGTGTGTCTTCCACCATATAGATACACTGGGCCAAATTCTCAAAAATCTTGCTTAACTTAACTTTAGGGAGTTAAGTTACACTGCCGCAATTTTCCGAAATTAAGTACCGATTCTCAAAGCACTTACCCGGAAAATTGCGGCAGCGCAACTTAACTCCGTCCGTCGCAAGGCGTTCCTAGTTTAAATAGGCGATTCCCATTTAAATTAGGCGCACTCCCGCGCCGGACGTACTGCGCATGCGTGTGACGTCATTTTTCCCGACGGGCAGCGCGCAAACGTAATTTACGCCGGGCTTTGTGGATCGCGACGGGACAATAAAGTTGCGTCGGGAAAAAAAAAAATACGCGCCGGGAAAAAAAATTCTAATTTAAAAAAAAATCGCGGCGATCGAAAAAAAGGTCTGATTTTACATGGTGGACTAACTTTCCACATTGTAAAACCAGCCCTAGTTTTGCGCAAGCAAATCGGAACTTACGCAGAAACCACACTGCTTAAAAGCTTTGTGGATCTGCTTAAGTCCTCATTTGCATACGCAAAGCGGCATTTCAATGAGAAATGCCCCCAGCGGCGGATGCGGTACTGCATCCTAAGATCTGACAGTGTAAGTGTTTTACAGATGTCAGATCTTCTGCCTAACTTTGGAAAAATCCTTTTGAGGATCGTTTCCAAAGTTAGGCACAGAGATACGCAGGCTGAACAGCAGTTCTGCCTGCGTATCTCTTTTGAGAATTTGGCCCACTATTAGGCGCCCCTACGTGAATCTACCTAACTTTAGGGCGGCCTAGCCTAGTCTTTTTAGGCTACACCGCCGTAAATTAGTTAGGCTAGTAGTGATTCTCAAACCGTAGCCCAAACAAGCGGGCGTAAGCGCGCCTAATTCAAATGACTTGGAGGGGGAAGTGTTGTATGGAAATGAGGCTTGACCTCACATTTTCTGACGTTTTTTGACACTGCGCATGCGCCGGGCGACTACATTTCCCAGTGCGCATTGCGGCTAAGTAGGCCGTACGGGCCTATTGATTTCGACGTGTACGTAAACTACGTAAATCCCGATTCGCGGACGACTTGAGCAAACAACGTAAAAAATTCGAGCCTCGCGGCGGGAACGGCGGCCATACTTAACATTGTTATTCCACCTCATAGGTGGAATAACTTTAGGCGGCCTATCGCTTACGGAAACGACGTTAATCGACTGCGGCGGGCTCGCGTTCGTTCGGGAATCGTCGTAAATGCTCATTTACATAATCTACGCCGGCCGCAATGGAAGCGCCACCTAGCGGTAAGCCAAAACATTGCAATCTAAGATAGGACGGCGCAAGCCATCCTATCTTAGATATGTTTAAGTGTATCTCTGTTAGAGAATACACTTAAACATAGGTCGGCTTAGATTTAGAGTTAGGTCGGCTTATCTGTAGATAAGCCGGCCTAACTCTTTGTGAATCTACCTGTGCCCTTACCGGATAGCTAGACTCTACATTATAGGAGTCTAATCACACATGGAATCACACATGATAAAGGATCTATCCACTGGAGGTAGAGAAGGGTAGCGTCACGGCCGTTGGTGCTGGTTAATCACTCTTTCTCATGGAGGTTTATGTAAAAAAGGCAAAAAGTCACCACATAGCGTAAAACAGCTGCTGGCCTCATTCCAGCATCCTGGTTTTGGCTGTGATGCATTCTTCCTGTCTGCTTGTCCGCCTGCAAGGTGATTGATGTAGCCAGTCTCTGGGTGAAGACCAAACTTGATTTAAGCCAGCCAAGCCTGCAGTCTCATGCTTGTGATATTGTGTTTTACACATGCGATAAGATCCCTTTTTGTCTGCTAGATTGGATTCGCTTGTGGATGACCTCAGATTAGATATCGTAAATGATCAGAACTCTGCCTTTTGACTACGGATTTGACACTGACTATTTTGAACCTTGCCTGCCTTGTACCTGGACTTTCATTGAACCACTCTGCCTGTCTGCCAGCCGCAAGTACCTGTTTGCTGTGCTCAGTTTGTGCCTGCCTTGGTGTAGTAGCCAACCACTATAGCATGTGTGTATAAGTCCTGGGGACAACTAAGTATCAGTAGGCTTGCTTGCCTTATGGCAAAGGGGGCTGCTCTAGGTTAAAAACACATAAACTAACTATAATGCCTGACCATCTGCATTAGGGGTAAGCGTGACATTACCCAACACATATTTACAGTCCAGCTGTCCTCCTCACCCATAACTAAAAGTCCATGGCCCGGATTCACATACAGAGGCTCATAGTTATGCCGCCGTAGCGTATCTTCTTTACGCTATGCCGACGCAGCGCAGAGAGGCAAGCACTGGATTCACAAAGCCAGTGCTGCCAAATCTGCGCTGGGTTTCCTAGGCGTATGTGGAAGTGGGCGTGAGCCATGCAAATGAGGCGTGACCCCATGCAAATGGTGGGCTGAGTCTCAGACATATACGTATAATGAACGGCGCATGCGGCATCCCAATGCGAATGCATAGAATCACGTCGGATCTACTCCCTAAGATACGACGGATCACTGCTCATGGCGTGAACGTAAGCTACGCCTAGTCATATTCACGTCCTACGTAAAACTACGTAAAATACGTCGGCTTGTGTTCCCTGGTGCAGCCCTTTGAATGGATGCTGCTGAGTTACACCTCCTTTATGGGGCATAACTTTACGCCGGACGTATGACTTTACGCGCACTGCGTCGGGCGGACGTACGTATGTGAATCATCGTATCTCCCTCATTTGCATATGTGAATAGAAAATCAATGGGTGCGCCAAATACGTCCAGCGTAAATATGCGCCCACTCTACCCCGGCGTAGGCAAGTTACGTTGGCCGGATGAAGCCTATATTCAGGCGTATCTTAGTTTTGTGGCCACGGCGCACAGATACGGCGGCACATATTTGCACTTACGCGGCGTATCTCGAGATACGTTGGCGCAAGTGCTTTGTGAATCCGGGCCCATATCTTGGTATAGACCCCAGCCTGGAGAAGAGTTTGTAGAAGCCTAAGCATTGCACTGCTGTGCACTAGTCATGGTTGCAATGCTTTTCAGGCTTGAGGGCTAAAATGTAATAATAAATGCATATATATTTTTTTCTTTGGTTGAATTTACAAACCTTTCAGAAAAGTTGGCCTTAGCCTTCAATAGATTCATCAGTCAAGTATTTATAACCATTACTTGGCTTAGGTGTCCCCTTCCCTCTGCATTTCTAACACTGATTTTATTATTAAAAGCCATCTACTACTGAAATTCGGATGTTTGAAGTTCAGCTTTAAAAAACGTCAGTCATGTGGTAGATCAGATCACATTTTGGGAACGGCTTCTAAGCATCCTTATTGTTCAATGACAGCTCCAGTGCCGAAGAACGATCCCAAAGCTTGAAATGGGAATCTCTAAGCTCTTTGTGAGTTCCGAGGACATGTATGAAGAGCAGACTCTGGAGGATTCACATGAATGAATAATGTATGTGGCATCTTACAGGTGACCTAATTAATATCTATTCATTTATTCAAGGTCATCGCGGAGAGATGTATGACAAATTTTACACTCACAAATTGATGTGCAGGGGGAATTCAGTGAGCCCGTTCTGTTGACATAGATAAGGGTATTATTCTAGCAAAACAAACAGAATTTCACACCATATGCGCTGATTTTTATACAGAGCCTGTAGTATTTTTAAATAAATATACATTTACTGACTACTTTATTAGGCACACCTTGCTAGTACCGGGTTGGACCTGCTTTTGCCTTCAGAACTGCCATAATTCTTCATGGCATAGATTCAATAAGGTGTTGGAAACGTTCCTCAGAGTTTGGTCCATAGTGACATGATAACATCACACAGTTGCTGCATATTTGTCGGCCGCCCATCCATGATGCGAAGCTCCAGTTCCACCACATCCCAAAGGTGCTCTATTGGATGAGATCTGGTGACTGCGGAGGTCATTGGAGTACAGTGACCTCATTGTCATGTTCAAGAAACCAGTGATGAGAAGATTTGTGCTTTGTGAGTTATTCACTTTACGGTCAATACAGATAACACAGGAGCACTATTTACTTCTAGAGGAAAAGAGTTTTCATCTCCAAATAAGGAAAGTTTTCTTTACAGTAAGAGCTGTGAAAATGTGGAATAGTCTCCCTCCATAGGTGGTTCTGGCCAGCTCAGTAGATTGCTTTAACCACTTCAGATCCGCGCTATAGTAAAAATACGTCTGCAGCGCGGACCTGAAGTGCCAAGTGGCCGTTTTTAAACGGCCTGTCGTTTCTCTGCTGGAAGCGCGTCCCCGCGATCGCGCTTCTGCAGAAAACTGTGTTGGCCGTGTCCCTCGGACACAGCCAATCACAGATCGTGCTGAATGGCCAATCACAGCGGCCATTCAGCATTCGATCTAGCCGTCCAATGAGAGATGATCTCGAATGTAAACAAATGAGATCATCTCTCATCGCCGGCTTTCTCTCCTTACACACAGACCGCGTGTGAGGAGAGAAAGACTTTTACAGTCCAGATCCATCGTTACAGTCAAAAAAAAAAAAAAAGTGAGTGACACAAACACTACCCACAGTCCCTGCCAGTGCCACCTTCCAGTGCCACCTTCCAGTGCCACCTGCCAGTGCCACCAGCCAGTGCATTTATCAGAGCCACCTGCCCCTGCCATCAGTGCCACCTGCCCCTGCCATCAGTGCCACCTGCCCCTGCCATCAGTGCCACCTGCCAAAAGTGCAATCTGCCAAAAGTGCAATCTGCCAAAAGTGCCACCTGCCCGTGCCACCTGCCCGTGCCATCTGCCCGTGCCATCAGTGCCGTCAGTCATCAGTGCCACCTGCCGCCAGTGCCACCTGCCCGTGCCACCTGCCCGTGCCATCTGCCCGTGCCATCAGTGCCGTCAGCCATCAGTGCCACCTGCCATCAGTGCCACCTGCCGCCAGTGCCACCTGCCCGTGCCATCTGCCCGTGCCATCTGCCCGTGCCATCAGTGCCGTCAGCCATCAGTGCCATCAGTGCCACCTGCCATCAGTGCCACCTGCCATCAGTGCCATCTGCCATCTGCCCGTGCCATCTGCCAGTCCCATTTGCCGTCAGTGCCACCTGTCAGTGTCATCAGTGCCACGTGCCATCTTTTGTCATGGCTAAAAGATCTTTTTCACTTACGGAGGCATACGAAATTATTGCGGCCGACGAGAGCAACGGGGAGCTCTGCGATTCGGATTCCTCCGCAAGGTCAGACGCCGGATCTGATGTTGACTATGAGCCGGTAGTTAGCAGTGAAGAGGAAGAGGAGGAAGAGGAGGAAGAGGGGGAAGAAGAGGAAGAAGAGGAGGAAGAGGAGGAAGAGGAAGAAGAGGAGGAAGAAGAGGAAGAAGAGGAGGAAGAGGGTCCGCCCGCCAGACGAAGGCGTATTGCTAAGGAGGCAGTGCCATCCACCAGCACTGCTGTGCCATCCACCAGCACCGCTGTGCCATCCACCAGAACCGCAACACCTCGTCAAGCAAGGTCACGTACCAGTAGGTCCCATGCTAGCCTTCCCTATTCCCTTCAGTACCCCTTGTGGCTTCCTCCTAATTCAGGAGAAGCCAACATTCCCCCTTTCACTGCCCAGCCAGGAGTCCAAGTGGACACAGAAAATTTTGCCCCAATAGATTTTTTCAATAAAATTTTTACTGAGGACTTGCTTTCCTCAATTGTTTCCCAGTCCAATCTCTATGCCCAACAATTTATTTCCAGTCACCCCACATCCTATTATGCCCGTCCCTTCCAATGGAGAAGGGAAGGGCCTTGTATTCTGTATGGGACTAAACCACAAAAACGAAGTACGTTCATATTGGTCAAAACGCCCCATATACCACATGCCCGTCTTTTCCTCAAAAATGCCCAGGTCCAGATATCAAATGATCATGCGATTCCTACACTATAGTGACAATACCCAGTGCCCTCCCCGAGATGACCCAAATTTTGACAAACTTTATAAAATTCGGCCACTACTAGATTATTTTTCCCAAATTTTCCCCCAGTTGTTTACCCCGGACCAAAACATCTGTGTTGACGAGTCACTTGTCAAATTTTCTGGCAGGCTCGGCATAAAGCAATTTATTCCCTCCAAAAGGGCCCGCTATGGAGTGAAGCTCTACAAATTATGTGACCGTGCCACCGGATATACCTATGTCTTCAACATATATGAAGGAAAGGACAGCCAGCTACACCCCTCTAATTGCCCAGACTACATAGGAACCAGCGGGAAAATTGTTTGGCAACTCCTAAACCCGCTCATGGAGAAAGGCTACCACTTGTATGTGGACAATTTCTACACAAGTTTGCCCCTTTTCCGAAACCTGTATAGAAAGAAGACACCCGCATGCGGCACCGTACGGTCGAACCGGAAGGGCTTTCCTCAAAGCCTCGTCACCAAGAAGCTAAGAAAAGGGGAGACGGCGAGTGCACGCAATGAGGAAGTTCTGGCCGTGAAATGGAGGGACAAAAGGGATGTGTACGTGCTTTCTACCATCCACAACAATACATGCGTTACCATCAGAAGGAGGAATGGGCAAATCCAGAAACCAAAATGCATTCAAGATTACAATAAGTTCATGGGGGGTGTCGATTTCAATGATCAAATGATCGAGCCCTACCTTTCCACAAGACGATCATACCAGTGGTATAAAAAAGTTTCAATTTACTTATTCAATTTGGCCATATACAACACCTACGTATTATATCGAAAATCCACTCCAAGACCCAAATCCTACCTTTACTTCCAGGAGGAAATCACCACTGCCCTTTTATACACCAGCAACCCACCAGCAACCATTCGATGCGATGTGGTAAGCCGACTCTACGAGCGCCACTTCCCAGATAAAATCCCTCCCGGACCAACAGGCCGAAATTCCCCAAAAAAATGCCGGGTGTGCTCCAAAGATGGAGTGAGAAGAGACACCCGTTTTTATTGTGCCCAATGCCCTTCCCAACCAGGCCTCTGCATAGACGGCTGTTTCCGCCGTTATCATTCCTTACTAAATTATTAGTCACTTCCTGCCATTTACCTTTACACCCCTTATGCCTCTGCTTGCTCTGTATTTGACCCTGGCTTGTTATTTGACCACGATTCTGCCTACCGATTTTGTTTATACCTCTGCCTGATATGGAACTGACCCTGGACTGTTATTTGACCACGCTTTTGCCTACCGATTCTGTTTATACCTCTGCCTGATATGGAACTGACCCTGGACTGTTATTTGACCACGCTTATGCCTACCGATTCTGTTTATACCTCTGCCTGATCTGGAACTGACCCTGGACCGTTTGACCATTCTTTTTGCCTGCCTCTTGGACTGATCTTTTACCCTGCCAGTGGACTAGTGGGATTCAAAGCACAGGGGTCTCACATGTGAGGGGCTCCAGAATTGTTTTTCTGGATGAAGAAAACTATTGTTTTTGTTTTCTCATTCTAGATTAGGGTCTGGTTGCCCGGAGGCTTCAAAGAGATTTGGGTGGGAGAAGCCTCTACCCCTGTCCCCATTCTGTCCTGAACGAGGCCCTACTTCTGCCTGCTGCCTGTAGGACCTATGCCATCATGCCTGTTGCCTGGACAATTGCATTTTCTTTTGCTGACCAAGTCCCTGCCTGCTGCCTGGACCAGTGCTATCGTCCCGTGGACAACTGCGCTACTAAAACCACAGGTACATTTTTTGTTTACCCTTTGCTTAGCATAATGTATTTTGGTGTGTAATTCTTGTCATGTGTATGCTATGTGTCCCTAGAACACCGGTTGGTCTTCCTTGCATGTTGGGCCTCTGTATGTGGTCAGGCTGTGAAAAAGTCTCACACATGTGGTATCGCCATACTCAGGAGGAGCAGCAGAATGTATTTTGGGGTGTAATTTTTGCTATGTACAGGCTATGTGTTGGCAATATCTTATAAATGGACAACTTTGCATAATAAAATTGCGTTTTCATTTTTTTTCCACATTTTCCAAAAACGTTTGGAAAAAAATGAATCGTTCAAAAGACTCATTATGCCTCATAGATTATACGTTGGGGTGTTAGCTTTCCAAAATGGGGTCACTTTGTGGGCATTTCCATTGTCCAGGTGCTCCAGGGCCTTCAAAAGTGTAATAGGTAGTCAACATGTTAGATGTGTAATTTATACTCCTAGAACACCTGATGGTGCTCCCTGCATATTGGGGCTCTGTATGTGGTCAGGCTGTGAAAAAGTCCCACACATGTGGTATCGCCATACTCAGGAGGAGTAGCAGAATGTATTTTGGGGTGTAATTTTTGCTATGTATAGGCTATGTGTTGGCAATATCTTATAAATGGACAACTTTGCATAAAAAAATTGCGTTTTCATTTTTTTTCCACATTTTCCAGAAACGTTTGGAAAAAAATGAATCGTTCAAAAGACTCATTATGCCTCATAGATTATACGTTGGGGTGTTAGCTTTCCAAAATGGGGTCACTTTGTGGGCATTTCCATTGTCCAGGTGCTCTAGGGCCTTCAAAAGTGTAATAGGTAGTCAACAAGTTAGATGTGTAATTTATGCTCCTAGAACACCTGATGGTGCTCCCTGCATATTGGGGCTCTGTATGTGGTCAGGCTGTAAAAAAGTCTCACACATGTGGTATCGCCATACTCAGGAGGAGTAGCAGAATGTATTTTTGGGTGTCATTTGTGGTATACACATGCCATGTGAGAGAAATAACCTATTACAATGACAATTTTGTGAGGGGGAAAAATAAAATAAAAAAAATATTCATTTTGCAAAGAATTGTGGGGAAAAATTACAACATCAAAAACCTCATCATGCATCTTACTAAATACCTTGGAATGTCTACTTTCTAAAAAGGGGTCATTTGGGGGGTATTTGTACTTTCCTGGCGTGTTCAGGGCCCCAAGAAATGAGATAGGCACCGGTACAACAGGTGTGATATTTTTTTTATGATTTGCACCATAGCTTGTAGACTCTCTAACTTTCACAAAGAGCAAATAATATCCACTAATTTGGGTTATTTTTACCAAAGACATGTAGCAGTATAAATTGTGGCCAAAATTTATGAAGAAAAATTAATATTTTGCTAAATTTTATCGCATAAACTAAGAAAAATTCATTTTTTTTTCAAAATTTTCCGCCTTTTTTCATTTATAGCGCAAAAAATAAAAAGTCCAGAGGTGATCAAATACCACCAAAAGAAAGCTCTGTTTCTATGAAAAAAAGGACAAAAAATTCATTTGGATACAATGTTGTATGACTGAGTAATTAACATTCAAAGTGTGAGAGTGCTGAAAGCTGAAAATTGCTCCGGGAACGAAGGTGGTTTAAGTGCCCAGTAAGCAAGTGGTTAAGAAAGGCCTGGATACTTTCCTAAATGTACATAATATAACTGGATACTAAAATTTATAGGTATAGTTGATCCGGGGAAAATGTTTTTTATTTTTTACTTACAGTGACCAAAGTAATACTGTACTACTCTGGGGAGGTGATCAGGATTAATGTTTTTGACACACTTTGATTGATAAGTGAGCATCTAATGCCTCGTACACACGATCGGGTTTCTCGGCGGTCAACAGACCGCTGGGAAACTCGAGGGGAAAACCGAGAACCGGCTCGGTCACTTTTCCTCCGTGTACACATGGCCGGTTTTCCCGACAGGAAAACTGCTCGAGAGCTTTGGTCTGGAAAACTGGCCGTGTGTATGCTCCACAGCAGTGTTTCGCGACGGGAAAAAATAGAACATGTTCTAATTTTTTTCCCCGCAGTTTTTCTGTCTGGAAAACTGCTAGGGAGCATACACACGGCCGGTTTTCCCGACCACAAAAAAAATGAAAGTTTTCCAATCTGGAAAACAGATCGTGTGTACGAGGCATTACAGTTATACGCAACCATTTTTTTTCTGAATGAAAACTACTCATTCAGTGTTTACTATTGTGATTAGCTGTGATTGGCCACAGCTAATCACATGGTACAGATGAGCTGCCATTGGCCCTGTCTGTACCATGTGATGATCGTGACACACAGAGCTCATCACAATAGTACAGAATGAAAGACAACAAAGCCATCCATTCTGTACAAATGTCATGTGGTCTGCTGTGATTGGCCACAGCAGTCACATGGTACAGGTGGGCTGTCATTGGCCCTGTCTGTACCATGTGATGACTGTGACACACAGAGCTCATCACAATAGTACAGAATGAAAGACAACAAAGCTATCCATTCTGTACAAATGTCATGTGGTCTGCTGTGATTGGCCACAGCAGTAACATGGTACCGGCAGCGGATCGGTAGAGTGATCTGTCATTGGCAGTGGCTAGGGTTGCCACATCATCCCTTTAATCCAGGACACATATGAATGATTACAACCCTAATCAGCCTCAGAACCTGTGTAATTAATGTGTGTCCTGGATTAAGGGGATGATGTGCCAACCCTAGCCGTGCCCCGATATGACATCCTCCCCGAACAACCGTGAAGAGGTTAAATTCCACTCACTGAAAGGTAAAAAAAGAAGCCAATGTAGGGAACGCAGTGGCAATAAAGTTTGAAACCTCGAAAAGATGGTGTCCCAGCGCATCTAGTGTGATGACGTCACCACCCAGCTGACGTGTTG
The DNA here is from genome assembly GCF_905171775.1 of Rana temporaria. NCBI lineage: Eukaryota > Metazoa > Chordata > Amphibia > Anura > Ranidae > Rana > Rana temporaria. The sequence continues at coordinate 655,421,132 of NC_053489.1, read as the reverse complement.
CGCCCACGCAGGGTTTCTCAAATTTCCCTGAATGGAGTAATTGACACTTTCGCATTGCTTGACAGCATTTTTTGTAAGATCTGGAGCTTCCCTTTAATTACAGTTTCCATATCCATACAACTTTTGCATTCATCAAGTTCCTGCCATGTCTACTAAGCGTTTTCCTATAAACACTTCCTTTTTATTTTCAGTGGAAAATGACAAAACGTTCCATTTTAGTGGCAGTCTAACTAAACACTTCTCACGACTATTGTTGTGATCTAAATATTTCTAATGACAGGGTAATCTCGACAACTGAAAGATAGTTATTTATCTCAGGAGGACAAGTCTGTTGCTCACTGTTTATTCTTGCTACCATTAGCTCCCATAACATTAAATTCCAGCTACAAATTGCCTTGTGTGGGCATGAGGAGCTTGTTAGTGGTAATGGGCCTACCGGCTCGTCCTAATCTCCTTCCAGCTCACAGCGACGCGTTGGTTATATATACTGTACCGTCATTTATAATATTTAATGGTACAAGAAGGAGAGAGATGGAATCAGACAAGTGTGAAAACTTCCATTTAGCATATTCTCTCTTCAGAGGCATGTATGACAATAAATTATAGTGCCTTTTCATTAACGGGGCAATTTGTACTTTCCTAGAAACAAGGAACCGTGCCATCTCCATATTCTATAGCAGTCATTTTATTTGTGATTTATGCACTGCAGAATAGAAAAGACACTTCCATCAACACCATAGTCTAGGTATATAAAAAAAAATGGTATAGCTATTCATCCATTAACCACTTCTGGATCGCCGAACGCCGATATACGTTGGCTGGCTACCATAACACCAGTATCCTCTTCTTTAGGCGGCGTTACGATTTCCGATAATAGTGGTCTCTGCAGCGGATTCGCCGCAATGAGTGAGTAAATGAGAGACTTGTTAAGCGCAACACATGCAAACTGAATCGCCTCTGGGCGCTGTATCCATTTCATGGGTAAGGAATAGTGTTGAGCGGAATACGCCATATTCGATTTCGCGATATATCACGAATATATAGCCGAATATTCGTGAAATATTCGCTAAAATCTAATATTTGTGATATTTTATCAAAAAAAATGCGAAACTGATTGCGAAATTTCGCTAATGCGAATGCGAAATTGATTGCGAAATTTTGAAACATTCAATTTCACCTGCCCTTTGGAAAAAGTGTGGTTTTACGTAATGGACCCTGCAACTAACAAGGTATTAATAAAATAAATACATTATTATAAAGATTTGAGGGTTTACTTTGACCAATTTGTATATTGATTAGTTTAATAAATATTGAATAACCATAGATTTGGAAAATACAAGTAAACCGTTTACGTTGACATCTCTTAAATGTCTTTATGTTAAACAGTTATTGTTCTCATTAAAGAGGTGAAATGCAAATGATGACACGGGACAAAAGATGGAAAATTCTTGGAAAATGGATGGAAAAACGCACAGAAACACTCCACTCTCTCCTATGACAACTGTGGTAGGAGAACTCTGATTGGCTCTGATGCAAAAGAAGGGCAGAGAAAGTATTCGCGAATATTCGGAAATCGAATATTCGCGATTGCGAATTTTCGGCAACATAAAAGGATCGCCTCAGCTTAGCTACTTGGCCCAGGGTCTCTAATCATACCAGCAATGCTTTTAGACGTCGATGGAGATCACTAGGATGTGATCTGTTTTAAAAATAAAATTAAAAAAATACGAATATTCGGAATAGCGAATATTGGCCGCGAAATTCGAGTTATTCGCGAATATTCGAATATGCCATATTCGTAACGAATATTCGCAATGCGAATATTCGTGAGCAACACTAGTAAGGAACCCCCTTGACCTCAGAAGAGATGGGTTTTAATCTTTCTCCTGAAGGCCAAGTGGTCCGACTCCAGTCGGATGGTGGTTGGTAGTGCATTCCACAGGCGAGGTCCCTGGACTGCAAATCTTCGATCTCCTTTGGACTTGTATCTGGCTTTGGGTATCTGGAGGAGGTTTTGATTGGTGGATCGCAGAATGCGATTGGGGTTATGGGCTTTTATTTTTTCGCATAGATATTTGGGGCAATATAACTTTTATCAGGGGCAGGAAATGGCCCCCCTTCCCGCCGCTCTCCGGTGCCCTTCACCGCTTACCGGAGCCGTCGACAGCGGCGGAGGTATGGAGACGAGTGAGGGGAAGATGGCCAAGATGGAAGAATTCCATACCATAGCAGGGAGAAAGTGACGTGAAAACGTCACTTCCACCCATAGCTCTTAAAGGGACATTTTAGATTTTTTTTTTTTATTTCAAATGACAAATTATTATTTTTTTTTTATTTTTTTTTTATTGCATTTTAGAGTAAATATGAGATGTGAGGTCTTTTTGACCCCAGATCTCATATTTAAAAGGACCTGTCATGCTTTTTTCTATTACAAGGGATGCTTACATTTCTTGTAATATGAATAAAAGTGATACCATTTTTTTTTAAAAAGAACAGTGTAAAAAAAGAAAAAAGAAAAGGTAACATAAAAATAAGATTTTTTTTTTAACCACTTCCATACAGGGCACTTATACACCTTCCCGCCCAGACCAATTTTTAGCTTTCAGTGCTGTTGCACTTTGAATGACAATTGCGCGGTCGTGCTACACTGTACCCAAACAAATTTTTTATAATTTTGTTCCCACAAATAGAGCTTTCTTTTGGTGGTATTTGATCACCGCTGGGATTTTTTTTGTTTCTGTTGTAAATCAGTATGTTTTCTCCTTCACTGATGGGCATTGATGGTACTGCACTGACGGGCACTGATAAGGCAGCACTGATGGGCACCGATGAGGTGGCACTGATAGGCAGCACGAATAGGCGGCATTGATGGGCATAGATAGGCAGCACGGATAGGCGGCACAGATGGGCACGGATAGGCAGCATGGATAGGCGGCACGGATGGGCATGGATAGGCGGCACGGATGGGCATGAATAGATGGCATGGATGGGCACTGATAGGCGGCATGGATGGGCACTGATAGGCGGCACGAATGGGCATAGATGGGCACTGATAGGTGGCACTATCGTATGTGTTATACTAATGGATGACAATCAGTGCCAAACAATGCCTGCCAATCAGTGATGCCCATTGTGGGCACTGATTGGCATCCATTATTTGTGTGATTGTCATCCCTGGTGGTCTAGGGTGGCATACCTGTGTTTTGGTTTTGCATCCTTGGTGGTCTAGTGGCATCCCTGGTGGTCCAGTGGGCATCCTCAGGGGGGCTGTGCTGATAATCGATCAGCACAAACCCCCCCTGTCAGAAGAGCAGCCGATCGGCTCTCCTCTACTCGCGTCTGATAGACGCGAGTGAGGAAAAGCCGCTTACCGGCTTTCCTGTTTACATCGTGATCAGCCGTGATTGGACACGGCTGATCACGTGGTAAAGAGTCTCCGTGAGAGACTCTTTACTTAGATCGGTGTTGCGGGGTGTCAGACTGAGGCCTCGTACACACGACAGAGATTCTCGGCAGAATTCGCCGAGAAACTCGGTCAAAACCCGGATTCTGCCGAGAATCTCTGTCGTCTGTACAGTTTTGGCTCGATGGAGCCGCCGAGGAGCTCGACGAGAAAATAGAGAACATGTTCTCTATTTTCTCGTTGGCCGCGTTGTTCTATAGGAGAAGGCGGCCCGCCGAGCTCCTCGGCGGCTTCATCCCAAAACGAGACGAGGAACTCGACGTGCCAAGCACGTCGAGTTCCTCTGTCGTGTGTACGGGGCCTGACACCCTGCAACAACAATCGCTGACGTCCACTCAGGATATTGAGACCACTTTGCCGACGTCAATCTGTCATTGGCGGGCGGCAAGTGGTTAAATGCGCCCTGCCGAGCTCGCGTGCATACGTGAGCAGTGCCCACATATGAAAACTGTGTTCAAACCACACATGTAAAGTATCGTCGCGATCGGTAGAGCGAGAGCAATAATTCTAGCCCTAGACCTCCTCTGCAACTAAAAACATGCAACCTGTAAAATCTATTAAACTTTTGAAGCGTGACATGTCGGGTATCAATTTACTCGGCGTAACATTATCTTTCACAATATAAAAAAAGAAATTGGGCTAACTTTACTGTTGTCTTATTTTTTAACTAAAAAATGTGTATTTCTTTCAAACATAGTGCACTTGTAAGACCGCTGCGCAAATACGGTGTGACATAAAGTATTGCAACGACCGCCATTTTATTCTCAGGTTTATTCTTATTCTAGGGTGTTACAAAAAAAAATGTTGTTATAATGTTTGGGGGTTCTAAGTAATTTTCTAGCAGAAAAGGTGATTTTAACTTGTAAACACAAAGTTGGAAAAATAGGCTTGGTCCTTAAGTAGTTAAATACCACTGAAATAAAGCTCTATTTGTGTGATTTTTTTTTATATAAAAATGTCATATGGGTACAGCGTTACATGACCGCACAATTGTCAAAGTGTGACAGCGCTGAAAGCTGAAAATTTGGAGTGGACAGGAAGGGGTTAAATGTGCCCGCTATTGAAGTGGTGAAAAAAAAAGTAACATTTTTTAGGGGTGCCCAGACAAAGAAAGAGAAATAGAGAGAGAAAGAAGAGTGAGGAAGCAAGAAAATGTGAATAAAAGAGAGAAGAAAAGGTGAGATAGAGAAATAAGACGGAGAAAGAGGAAGAAATAAGTGAAACAGTAAGAAGGTTCCTATTTTTTTGTCCAGTTAAACATTATTCATTATCTCCTCCCATAGAACATCTCTATCTCTATCCCGGCAGCCAGAAGCTCATTTAGAATCCATTAGCATCGAGTTTTCTGTGTATTTCTTTGAACAATGTCCCGGCTCAGTTCTACAGATTGGTGGATTGAAGAATAAAATGGAAAAGTTAACATTTTGCCAGTGTGAATCATTTGTTTGAAGTGCTGGCTGTGTCTACCGCCCACCCGCGCAACGTGCCTATTTTCCGATAGAATGTAGAGTGCAGGCCCTCACCGATGGGTGGAATTTTCTAGCACTGGTTTATTTTCTTTTTCGACCAGGGTGCCACTGATATGCATGTACAGTGCCTTGCAAAAGTATTCACCCCCTTGGCATTTTTCGTGTTTTGTTGCCTCACAACCTGGAATTAACATCGATTGTTTGAGAATTTGCATCATTTAATTTATGCCATTCCATAAAACGCAGCCACTGTGCCATTAATTGTCACCACTGTGCCATGCCATCAAACGCAGCCACTGTGCCATCAATTGTCACCACTGTGCCATGCCAACAAACGCAGCCACTGTGCCATCAATTCGCACCACTGTACCATGCCATTAAATGCAGCCACTGTGCCATGCCATCAAACGCAGCCACTGTGCCATCAATTGTCACCACTGTGCCATGCCATCAAACACAGCCACTGTGCCATCAATTGTCACCACTGTGCCCTTTAATTGTCACCGCTGTGCCCTTTAATTGTCACCGCTGTGCCCTTTAATTGTCACCGCTGTGCCCTTTGATTGTCGCCGCTGTGCCCTTTAATTGTCCCCACTGTGCCCATTGATGTCACCGATGTGCCCTGTAAAGTGCCCCTTCCCCCCCCCCCCCGCCCGGCACTTACCTCTACTGGAGTCAGCCATCCACGTCCCTCGATGTCTTCTACAGCCCTCGATGACTGACAGGCGTCTCAGCCAATCAGGTTACCGGTAGCCAGAATCGGCCAACCTGATTGGCTGAGACACCTGTCAGTCTTATCCAAGGAGCGCATCCCTAGTGCGTTCCTTGTATAAGCTTCTGGGACCCAAGGGCTGTACTCGGAAAAGCCTATCAGATCCGTTGGCTCTGATAGGCACTTCCGTACAGCCAACCAGCTGCCGTTATTCAGATGGCCGGACATGAGCGCCGACCATCTGAACAGAACAGCGGCAGCGGCGATAATAACATAGATTCGCGCAATGCATGAATCTATGTTATTAGACTCAGTGGCGGTGAGAGCCAGAGGGGGCGGCGCTCTAGTGCCCTCTATGGACGAAACCGCCATTGCTGGCGAATGAAGCCCAGACTCTGGGCAAGACTGTGCAAATTACACAAATAGGTAATTTGTATATCGGTGTCGCCCTAATAGCTACGGAAGTACACCCTAGCTGACACAGACATTCCCTGATAAAGGGAATCAGATAGACAAGCACATACAGAAAATAAAATAATACATTTCAAACTGGGGACGCGTATAAGAGCGGTTCATAAAAACACCATCAGTAGGATGACGAGTAAAACCACGAAGGGCAGCGTCCCAAAAACTCCTAAAAATACTGCAACGACCAGTACGATAAAGCAATACATGACTCAAGAGGCAAGCCCAAAAAGTCCTGGATTGGATAAGCAACAGCAAGATAGAATAGACAAAAAATAGATAAAAAAAGAGGCAAGGACCTCTGGGCTTATATTCTCCCCAGGCAGCAGACCTGAGAGGCAAGGACCTCTGTTCTTATATTCTCCCTAGGCAGCAGACCCGGGAGGCAAGGACCTCTGGGCTTATATTCTCCCTAGGCAGCAGACCCGGGAGGCAAGGACCTCTGGGCTTATATTCTCCCTAGGCAGCAGACCCGGGAGGCAAGGACCTCTGGGCTTATATTCTCCCCAGGCAGCAGACCCGGGAGGCAAGGACCTCTGGGCTTATATTCTCCCTAGGCAGCAGACCCGGGAGGCAAGGACCTCTGGGCTTATATTCTCCCTAGGCAGCAGACCCGGGAGGCAAGGACCTCTGGGCTTATATTCTCCCTAGGCAGCAGACCTGAGAGGCAAGGACCTCTGGGCTTATATTCTCCCTAGGCAGCAGACCCGGGAGGCAAGGACCTCTGGGCTTATATTCTCCCTAGGCAGCAGACCCGGGAGGCAAGGACCTCTGGGCTTATATTCTCCCTAGGCAGCAGACCCGGGAGGCAAGGACCTCTGGGCTTATATTCTCCCCAGGCAGCAGACCTGAGAGGCAAGGACCTCTGGGCTTATATTCTCCCCAGGCAGCAGACCTGGAAGGCAAGGACCTCTGTGCTTATATTCTCCCTAGGCAGCAGACCTGAGAGGCAAGGACCTCTGGGCTTATATTCTCCCTAGGCAGCAGACCCGGGAGGCAAGGACCTCTGGGCTTATATTCTCCCCAGGCAGCAGACCCGGGAGGCAAGGACCTCTGGGCTTATATTCTCCCTAGGCAGCAGACCCGGGAGGCAAGGACCTCTGGGCTTATATTCTCCCTAGGCAGCAGACCTGGGAGGCAAGGACCTCTGGGCTTATATTCTCCCTAGGCAGCAGACCTGAGAGGCAAGGACCTCTGGGCTTATATTCTCCCTAGGCAGCAGACCCGGGAGGCAAGGACCTCTGGGCTTATATTCTCCCCAGGCAGCAGACCTGGAAGGCAAGGACCACTGTGCTTATATTCTCCCTAGGCAGCAGACCTGAGAGGCAAGGACCTCTGGGCTTATATTCTCCCCAGGCAACAGACCTGGAAGGCAAGGACCTCTGGGCTTATATTCTCCCTAGGCAGCAGACCCGGGAGGCAAGGACCTCTGGGCTTATATTCTCCCCAGGCAGCAGACCCGGGAGGCAAGGACCTCTGGGCTTATATTCTCCCTAGGCAGCAGACCCGGGAGGCATGGGACCTTCCACCACTGCAAAGCCTGGAATGCAAAGGATCCCTTCTAGAAGGTCTCAAATATTTTTTCTTCTCTGGCATAAACCCCTCAGTGATTGACCAGGGCAAAATAAGTATTCATATCCTAACACATTGTATCTTCTTGCTCTACCTAATGGAGAACACTTAACAGTAGCAGGCAGAAGAAAGCAATGTTGGACATAGGGGAACCCAACGAGCCCAGATAATGTTAAAAAAGCAGGTTTGCAACAGCCTAGCAACCAATACTAAATTTGAATTATACGGGTACAGTTACTGTATGCCTGCATTTTTGTGAGATTAGAATCAGGCCCATTTTAAAAGTAACATTACTCCAAAGAAGAGTTTGGTAATATGGGCATTCACTTACAAAAGTTTTTCTTACGTCAACGGAATATAAAATGTTCACGTTTGATCGGAGTGTACAATTTGCTCACAGGTATACAGTGGATGCAGTACTTTCACAAGAGCAGAAATTACATCTTGTTATAGTTGTAGCACCCTGGTGTTTAGGCAGGGTTGCTCCTAAATTTACCTGCCAAATATAGCTACCTTGGCCCATTGTTAGGAGTCAATTGCTTTCAATCTAAGTCTGTAACTGCTGCACTTCTCTCTCTTGCCACTAGGTTAGGGTGACCAGACATCCCCAGTTTCAGGGGATAGTCCCCGGATTGAGGACACTGTCCCCGGACCAAGTCTGTCCCTGGTTTTGTCCCCGGATTGGATTTAAACAGGGGCAGGGGCAATTTCAAAGACATTCAGTGCAGAATAAAAAAAAAAAATCTGAATTACACACCCCCACTCCGCTGCTCCTACTAGCTCGGGGGGTGTATTTTTTTCCATTATCTGTGCCCCTTTCTGATGATCATGTGCTGGTCGGAGCGGAGGGAATATTTCTTCAGTTCGGATGCATGCCCATTCCGCTCCACTTCTGTTCTTCTGCCTTGGCTCAAGTCCCGGCCAGCCGCCTGCCTGCTTATCCCCTTTCCTTCCCTGACGGAATGATCTTCCTCTGCACCCCACCCAGTAGAAGCCGGGGCCCGGAGAGTGAGACTTGACAGGCTGTGAGGCGGGCGGCGACGGGCAGAGAAACGCTGATTGCCGCCATTTCTAGTAAAAAAAAAATATGTCCCCGGATTTCATTTAAAAAATCTGGTCACCTTACACTAGGTGGCCAGGCACTTGGTGGCATTAGATAAGACAAGGGCAATGCAAGGTCAGATTATGGGAACAGGCATAGTTATGAAGAAGCACTAAGGCATAGTGCGAAACGTCAGCTTTTCTTTTGTTGTGCTGTTTTTTGCTGTGGCATGTATTTTGTGATTTTTAATTAAAGGTGGAGTTTTTTTGGAGTGCGGCTGTCCCAGCTTTTTTCCTTCATCCTAACCTGCATTTTGATTGCACTGCCTGCACCCTTGGCTCGGACCACAGGAATCAGATTACCTGGTTCTCTTTGAGCGGTTACCCACTCTCTCACTTTATGGGAACAGGCAGTCCCCGAGTTACGAACATCCGAGTTATGAACGGCTTCTACTTACGAACAGAAGTGGTGTGACATCACGTCACTGCGGGCTGCTTGTGTTCCACACTGGTCCCGGATACAGCCAAGCAACCATCTTGCAGCGCCGAAACACATCACACACTTCAGTACTGCATGGTCACAAGAGCCCCAAATAACATGACTGCATGCGCAGAAGCATCCAGGACATCCCACATTACTGCACAGGCTGGAGTTACACTTAGAAATGTACCATTCCGACTTACAAACAAGATTGACATAAGAACAAACCAACAGTCCCTAACTTGTTTGTAACCTGGGGACCGCCTGTAAATGGGGTATCTCAGCCAATGGGCAGGGGTTTTCTTAAATCCCTTGGCCTGCTGGGAGAACCTATTTATTTGGGTGTAATCAGGTGATCTATGTTCTGTGCCACCTGGACGGCTGTCTGTGTTTTACTGCCTGGGCTGCTAGGCCGGACGGAGTTTAGGCCTATCACGGGCACATCTGGCTGCTAGGCTGTCTGGGGGATTATCCAGAAGCCAGAGAGCAGATCGGGGTTGGGACTGCGGCTTGCAGTCCAACCAGAATTTCCGGTTCTGACGGCCAGAGAACCTGTCGTGGTCAGAGGTAGAGGGGAAGCTGTCGCCACTAAGGGACCAACCACCTTATTACCAGGGACCACAGTGAGTAGTTGAAGTAAGTACCGGAGCAGAATTCCCACCAACCGGGGACAGTGAAGAATCTGGAAACTTCAGTGGGTATCAAGCCAGGAACTAAGCAGGCCAGTGGAGTGAAGCTTGAAAAGTATCTGGAGTGCCAAGCTAGGGACCCAGCAGAGAAGCGGAGGTGACGTTTGAGCTCATGGAATTCAGTGGCAGTGAATCATCTAGTCTAGTGAGAGAGACTGGGAGCTCAGTGGGTTGAAGAAATACAAGAAGTAATTGTTGTGGAAGTGAAGGAACTGTTACACTCAGTGGGCCGGATTCAGATAGGAGATACGACGGCGTATCTCCTGATACGCCGTCGTATCTCCTGATACGCCGTCGTATCTCTAAGGCCGGCCGGTCGTATCTATGCGACTGATTCATAGTTACGTTGTTTGCGTAAGTCGTTTGCGAATACGGCCGGACGTAATTTACGTTAAAGTCGAAACCAATGACGTCCTTGCGACGTCATTTGGAGCAATGCATGCTGGGAAAATTTGCGGACGGCGCATGCGCTGTTGGATCGGCGCGGGGACGCGCCTGATTTAAATAGTACACTCCCCCTAGCCGTGGAATTTGAATTCCGCCGGGGGATTTACGATACGCCGCTGCAAGTTTTGAGGTAAGTGCTTTCTGAATTAAGCACTCGCCTCAAAAACTTGCAGCGGCGGATCGTAAATCAGATAGGTTACGCGGATCTAAAGATCCGCTAACCTATCTGAATCCGACCCTGTGTTAGAAACTGTTAAAAACTGTTGCCATATGAGACAGCATTCCTACACATGCAGACATGGCGTCTTGCCGGATGCCTTGACCAGTGTAGATAAGATGTCCCACCTTGTTTTGTGTCTGCCCAACCATGAGTACTCACCATACCCCATCCTATTAACAAAATTAATGAGACCACACATGAATTGGCGAACAAATGGCCATAGCAGCCTTTATATTAACAAAAACAACTTATCGGCCTGTTGGTCTTATGACGGCACCCAGAATTCCAACTTGTTCCACTTGTAACACTGCGGGACCTTTTACCATACCAGGCCTCCAGCCGTGACACACCAGCTTGGAGACAACCCGCAGTGCAACCATTACTGTATTCCAGCTAACCTTAGTAACTGGAAGACACCAGAGGGGCACATACCACCGATGAGTCCCCCACACTTCCATCTCAACCGTATTTTCTTCCACCGTCAAAAGACCAACTACCACCACACGATCAGCTGCCTTGATGTCCTTTTCTCATATTGCACCTGCAAAGAGATAAAGCAAACCAACCAAACAAAACATAGGGAGGGGGGGTGGCAAACTGCCTGCTTGTCACCTGTCCCTTCTCTGCTGTCCAGGAGACCCCACCTATCCCTTAACTAACTACCACAAACCCCTCCTCATCCCGTTGCTCAAACTTATCCACCTCTCCCCCATTCTCCACCTACAATCTTCAACCCCATAGTTGCTTCCCCTTCTCCCACTGTCATGCCAGCCCTGCACTATCTTTCTTTTTATTTTCTCTCGCTTAGGGCCTTACTTTCCCTGCATGGCTGTCCTCCTGTAGAAGTCTCGCAGTCTACCAATTAAAGTTGCAACTGCTTAAGGGTGTCCTTGCCCTAACCCTCTCTCCCAAAGTTCTGTTTACGAGAAATAAAATCTCTTTGCATTCAAGAAGTGTCTGGCACCCATGAATCTAACTCGCATTACACCCACTACGCCTCACAACCCACTCTGTATGAAGGATATCAGCAGGTTTTGGCTCTGAAGGTCCTCATTAGACTCGAGGAGACCCGGGACCTTGCTACATACATTATAGATGGCGTACCTGTCCTACAGAATCCAGATCTGGCCCTGAACGCACATTAGCTAATGATGGAGTATGTAAAATATTCAGAATCTTGTCCGACAATTCCCCTTTGATCCGCTAATTAACAGCATTTTATTAAGTCAGATAAATGATTCTCTTAATGGCCAGAGACTTGATGAGTTTATGAAAGAACAGGATGAGGCCATAAATATCAGCTCATTCAACAATAAAGTAGAAGATTAATAGTGCGATCATCACTTCTGTGTTAGTGGCCGATGTTTCCTTCCAAGATGAGTAAGAAAAGTTGGCATCAGAGTGAAGTGAGATGGAAATCTTTCCAAGGGTGTTATATCGCCTCTAATAAAATGACGTTTAGCATTTTCAGAACCAGAAGTTATTGGCGCTTAGATGCCCAGACCAAATTTGTCCGCATCCAATTTTTAACTTGACTATGACGCGGTAACTAATTTGTCAATTTGAAAGTGGAGACTGTGAACTTGGAAGGTGCGCTTTCCTAGGTTGCCAGTGTCGTTCCCCTGTTAACCACTTGCTCACTGGGCACTTAAACCCCCCTTCTGCCCAGACCAATTTTCAGCTTTCAGCGCTGACACACTTTGAATGACAATAACACGGTCATACAACACTGTACCCAAATGAAATTTTTATAATTTTTTTTCACACAAATGGAGCTTTCTTTTGATGGTATTTGATCACCTCTGGGGTTTTTATTTTTTGCTAAACAAACAAAAAAAGATAATAAATTTTGTTATAAAATTTTGCAAATATGTACCGTATTTATCGGCGTATATCGTGCACTATTTTCCCCTTTAAAATAAGGGGAAAATCGTGGGTGCGCGATATACGCCGATAGCCGCTTCCCGCGCTCAGTTTGAAATCCTGCGCCGACATATACCGAGTGCAGTACACTTGGGTACATTCGGCCAGGCTCGGCTTCGCTCGTGCTCACGCATAAACGTCACAGAGCGTGAGCGCGAGCGACGTCGAGCCTTGCCGAATGTACCCGAGTGTACTGCACTCGGTATATGTCGGCGGAGGCGTTCGAACTGAGCGCGGGAAGCGGGGACTCGACGTGAGGCGCGCGCTGGAGAAGCCGGGAGGACACCATCGAGGCCGCAGACGGACACCGGACCGGACGATAGATGCTAGGAAGACACCAAAACTGGAAGTAATGCAATCATATAACATTTTTTTTTTTACAGGAATTTCGGGGGCAGTTTAGGGGTGCGCTGTATACGCGGGAGCGCGTTATACCGCGATAAATACGGTAATTTTTCTCTTATGCACTGATGAGGCGGCACTGGTGGGCACTAAAAGGCTGCACTGATAGGCACAGATAAGGCGGCACTGATGGGGACAGATAAGGTGCCACTGATGGGGACAGATAAGACGCTACTGATGGGCCCTGATGGGTGGCACCGATGGGTGGCACTCCAGTCAGCTAAGAACAGGAAACTGAAGCTACAATTCGCACAGGATCACCAAAATTGTACAATAGAAGATTGAAAAAACGTTGCCTGGTCTGATGAGTCTCGATTTCAGATGCAACATTCAGATGGTCGGGTCAGAATTTGGTGTAAACAGCATGAAAGCATGGATCCATCCTGTGTTGTATCAACGGTTCAGGCTGGTGGTATAATGGTGTGGGGGATATTTTCTTGGCACACTTTGGCCCCCTTAGTACCAATTGAGCATCGTTTACACACCACGGGCCTACCTGACTATTGTTGCTGACCATGTCCATCCCTTTATGACTACAGTGTCCTCATCTTCTGATGGCCCCTTCCAGCAGGATAATGCACCATGTCCAGGGGCGGACTGACAACTCATGGGGCCCCCGGGCAATAGAAGATTATGGGGCCCCAGGGCTTACGGATGGCCACCAAGCCAGGAGGCAGTACAGAGGCGGGGCAGCTAAAATCTCAGGATTTTCACATCAAAAGCATGTCGGTTTTGGACATATCAGGGACAGATGTAAATAAAACACAGATTTTTACATACTGTCCCTGGTTTTAATGAGCCTGGCAACCCTGATGGGGCCCCCTAGTGGCATGGGGCCCTCGGGCAGTGCCCGAGAGCCTCAATGGTCAGTCCGCCCCTGACCATGTCACAAAGCTCCAATCATCTCACCACTGGACAATGAGGTCACTGTACTCCAATGGCCTCCACAGTCACCACATCTCATCCAATAGAGCATCTTTGGGATGTGGTGGAAAAAGAGATTCCCATTGTGGATGTGCAGCCGACAAATCTGCAGCAACTGTGTGATGCTATGATGTCACTATGGAGCAAAATCCATAGGATTGTTTCTAGCACCTTGTTGTATCTATGCCACAAAGATTAAGGCAGTTCTGAAGGCAAAAGGGGGTCCAACCCGGTTCTAGACAGGTGTACCTAACAAAGTGACCGGTGAGTGTATATTACACTTTCACATAGGTCCCTGTGCTCAAGGAGCTTACAATCTAAGCTCCCTAACTCACATACATACACATACTAGGGCTAATTTAGACAGGAGCCAATTAACCTACCAGCATGTCTTTTGTAGTGTTGGAGGAAACCAGAGTCCCCAGAGAAAACCCACGCAGGCACAGGGAGAACATGCAAACTCCATGCAGGTAGTGTCGAAAGCTCCAAACCCTGAAGTGGTCATATTCATGGAAGGTCAGCGAACGGATATATGCTCATCTCCTGACACTTTTCATCCTGACACCCACCATGTAGGTCCGTGAAAAACCCTGACGGGACATGTGAGACCAGGACACATGGCGGGAAGAATTATGTGGGGGGGGGGGGCAGCTGTGGCGGAACCGCTTGGGCACCCCGACTAGGTGCTTCCGTGCGCCAAACACCTATTGGGTGTGTTTATAGTACTTTGTATGTTTGGCGTTCATGCCGCCTACCGTTCCGTTTTCATCACTTCCGCTTTCATCACAAAACATGTTGTCACCTTCACACCTGCAAATCATGTGGTGTTTCCATATTTTTGTCCATCCCCTGTAGATGTGGTTGGCATAGGTGTGTGCACCCCAAAGATCAAACACACACGCCTTTCTCTGCAGCGTCACCTGCACTGGACAGTGAATGATTGGGAAATGCTCTGTGCTGAATGGCTTCCTGTTCATTCACAAACTGAAGTATAGTAAACATAGTTTACTATGCTTCAGTTATGAATTAACGCAGTCAGTGAGTGTGTTCACTGTGTTCATTTAAAAAAGGAAGGGGCTGGTAAATTACATATTTACTAACCACTTCCTCCACTGTCCATCCTGAAACATCCCCCGATAGAGGCCGGGAAAGAGGACAGGTAGGAAGCCAGCAGCACTAAGGGGCGGGGAAGCCTGGGCAGTTGGGGGAATCGGCACCGCACATAGTGATTAGGGTGTGCCCAGGCACACCTGCCACACCCCCTGCGCACGCCAGCAGCAGGGACAAAACATTTAACCACTTGCTGATCAGCTGTCATTATACTGCGGCAGGTTGGTTCGTTCCCGCGAATCGCTGTAGTTGTACGTCGGCTCCTTTAAAAGCCATAGCAGGGACACGATGCATGTGGCTGGCGGCCGCGATGTCCGTGTTCCGTGGGAAAGAGAGCCAGAATGGGTATCTGTCAATGTAAACAGACAGATCCCTGTTCTGACAGGGGAGGAGAGAGATCTGCTGTTCCTAGTGATTAGGAACAGTGATCTCTCTCCTTCTCCAATCATTCTCCTCCCCCCACATTTAGAAACACCTCTCAGGGAACACATAACCCCTTGATTGCCCCCCTATTGTTAACCCCTTCCCTGCCAGTGATATTTACACAGTAATTAGTGCATTTTTATAGTACTGATCGCTGTATAAATGTCAATGGTCTCAAAAGTGTCCGATCTGTCCGCTACAATGTCGCAGTCCCACTAAAAATCGCTGATCACCGCCATTACTAGTAAGAAAAAAAAAACATAAATCTATCCCCTATTTTGTAGATGCAATAACTTTTGCGCAAACCAATCAATATATGCTTATTGAGATTTTTTTTTTTACCAAAATTTTGTAGAAGAATATATATTGGTCTAAACTGATGAAGAAATTGGTTCCTTTAATTTTTGGGGGTTATATATTATATGGTTTATAGCGCAAAAAAATTAAAACCGCAGAGGTGATAAATACCACCAAAAGAAATCTCTATTTGCGGGGGAAAAAAAGGTCATCAATTTTGTTTGGGTGCAGCGTCGCACGAACACACAATTGTCAGTTAAAGCGACGCAGTGCCGAATCGCAAAAAATGGCCTGGTCATTAACCACTTAAGCCCCGAGCCTCTTTCTGATATTTGTTGTTTACAAGTTAAAACCAATTATTTTTTGCTAGAAAATTACTTAGAACCACCAAACATTATACATTTTTTTTCTAACACCCTAGAGAATAATATGGTGGTCGTTGCAATACTTTATGTCACACCGTATTTGTGCAGCGGTCTTACAATCACACTTTTTTGGGAAAGAAAAACACTTTTTTGACTTAAAAAATAAGACATCAGTAAAGTTAGCCCAATTTTTTTAATATTGTGAAAGATAATGTTACGCCGAGTAAATTGATACCCAACATGTCACGCTTCAAAACTGCGTCCGCTCGTGGAATGGCGACAAACTTTTACCCTTAAAAATCTCCATAGGTGACGTTTAAAAAATTCTACAGGTTGCATTTTTTGAGCTACAGAGTAGCTCTAGGGCTAGAATTATTGCTCTCGCTCTAACGATCGCGGCGATACCTCACTTGTGTTGTTTGAACACCGTTTTCATATGCGGGCGATACTCACGTATATGTGTTTGCTTCTGCACACAAGCTCGGCGGGACGGGGCGCGTTTAGATTTCTTTTACCTTTCATTTTTATTTTTTACACTGTTCTTTTTAAAAAAAAATGTGTCACTTTTATTCCTATTACAAGGAATGTAAACATCCCTTGTAATAGAAAAAAGCATGACACGTCCTCTTAAATATGAGATCTGGGGTCAAAAAGACCTCAGATCTCATATTTGGACTAAAATGCAAGAAAAAAATGTCCCTTTAAGAGCTATAGGCGGACAGGGCCGGCCTTTGGGGTGTGCGAGCTGTGCGGCCGCACAGGGCGCCATGGGCAACAGGGGCGCTGTGCGGCCATCACAGGTCACAGAATGTAAGTCGCAGTCAGTTGCTCACATGATCACATGGGACCCAATGTACCAGGCGGCACTTTCAGGGGGGCGGCAAATTGCACAATGTCTTGGGGGCGAGGGGTGAAGATGGGGGGGATGGGGGGGCCACAGGATTAGCTCACACAGGGCGCTTGAACACCTAAGGCGGGCCCTGTGGGCGGAAGTGATGTTTTGACGTTGCTTCCACCCTGCTATGGTATGGAGACGGGTGGGGGCCATCTTCCCCTCACTCATTTCCATACCCAGGAAGGAGAAGGACCCGATCGCCTACGCCGCTACCGACTGCTCCGGTAAGCGGCAGAGGACAAGGAGGAGTGGCGGGAGGGGGGTGGGGTCCTTTCCCGCCATCGATAACGTTGATCTCACGGCGAATCTGCTCCAGAGACCACCATTATCGGAAACCGGACCGCCGCCTGAAGACTAGATACCGGGGTTATGGTAGCTAGCTGCTGCCATAACAGAGATATCCCTCTTCAAAGTTCCGACGTATATAGTCGTGCGACAGTTCGGAAGTGGTTAAGGGATGAAAATCTTCCGGTCTGTAAGTGGTTAACCACTTAACGCCCGCCGCACGACTATTTACGTCCGCAAAATGGCACGGACAGGCAGATGGGCATATATATACGTCCCCGCCTTGCCGCGGGTCGGGGGTCCGATCGGGACCCCCTCCGCTGCGTGCGGCGGGCGGCTTACCTCGGGGAGCGATCCGGGATGACGGCGCGGCTATTCGTTTATAGCCGCTCCGTCGCGATTGCTCCCCGGAGCTGAAGAACGGGGAGAGCCGTATGTAAACACGGCTTCCCCGTGCTTCACTGTGGCGGCGCATCGATCGAGTGATCCCTTATATAAGGGAGACTCGATCGATGACGTCAGACCTACAGCCACACCCCCCTACAGTTGTAAACATACACTAGGTGAACCCTAACTCCTACAGCGCCCCCTGTGGTTAACTCCCAAACTGCAACTGTCATTTTCACAATAAACAATGCAATTTAAATTTGTGAAAATGACAATGTTCCTAAAAATGTGTCAAAATCGTCCGAAGTGTCCGCCATAATGTCGCAGTCACGAAAAAAATCGCTGATCGCCGCCAATAGTTGTAAAAAATTTTTTTTCATAAAAATGCAATAAAACTATCCCCTATTTTGTTAACGCTATAAATTTTGCGCAAACCAATCGATAAACACTTATTGCGATTTTTTTTTACCAAAAATGGCTAGAAGAATACGTATCGGCCTAAACTGAGGAATTTTTTTTTTTTATATATGTTTTTGGGGGATATTTATTATAGCAAAAAGTAAAAAATATTGCGTTTTTTTCAAAATTGTCGCTCTATTTTTGTTTATAGCGCAAAAAATAAAAACCGCAAAGGTGATCAAATACCACCAAAAGAAAGCTCTATTTGTGGGGAAAAAATGACGCCAATTTTGTTTGGGAGCCACGTCGCACGACCGCGCAATTGTCTGTTAAAGCGACGCAGTGCCGAATCGCAAAACCTGGCCTGGGCATTTAGCAACAAAATGGTCCGGGGCTTAAGTGGTTAAACAAACTTCCAGCTGTTATAGAATGCCATTGCATTAAAGTGTTTCTCAGCTAAAACAATTTTTCCCCGTTTTCCCTGTTTTTCGGGATGTAAAAAATGTCATTAAAAACGGTCGTGTGTGGGCTCCAGAGGATTTTTCACAACATAAACAATGGGCATTAAAAATTTAGAACATGCTCTAAATTTTCACGTTGTTTTTAACGTCGTAAAAAATGGTCGTGTGTGGGCTTTAACGACGTGAAAAAAACGCGCATGCTCAGAAGCAAGCTATAAGACGGGAGCACTCGTTCTGGTAAAACTACCGTTCGTAATGGAGATAGCACATTCATCACGCTGTAACAGAAAAGCACGAAGACTGAAAAGCGCAAATCGTTTCTCTCACCAAACTTTTACTAACACGAAATCAGCAAAAGCAGCCCCAAGGGTGGCGCCATCCGAACGGAACTTCCCCTTTATAGTGCCGTCGTACATGTTGTACGTCACCGCGCTTTGCTCGAGCATTTTTTTTTCCACCATCGTGTGTAGGCAAGGCCGGCTTAACAATAATCGGGTTGAAAAAAACGTTGTTTTTTCTAGGCCATTAAAAATGGTCGTGTGTACACGGCATTATAGTGGACAATCTCTGCAATGAAGTCACAGCCCAAAATGAAAAAAAAAATGTAATAAATGTTATCGCTTCCTGTGCCTATCTGTCCCAGTGACAACTGCACCACCATTCCTTGTATGGGTGTCACAGGTACAGGAAGTGAAGAACAAAACTAAAGGAAAAAATAATTAGTAATATATTGCAAAATAATATCTGGTGATTTTTATTATAGTGCTGGATTTTAGCGCCATTACTGAACTATTACTAATACCGGGGAAAATAGGCTGTAAAGTGTCCGGTAATTGCCTGTGGACGGATGTGTCAGCTCAGGCTTATTATGAGTTCTAAGAATATAAATGAGTCACTGCCTTGTTCTGTGAGAAATAAGAAAAAAACAAGGCACAAAATGTGTTTTTGTAGAAGTGACTACAGACAAATTATTGCTTCGTTACGGAAACAGGTACACAAATTGGCTCTGGTAAGTGAAACACTTAAAGGGTCAATCCACCCAAACTGATTTTTTTTCCCCGTATTCTCCGGCGTATAAGACGATCTTTTGTACTTAAAAATATCGGCCAAAAGTCGGGGGTCGTCTTATACGCCGGATGCAGAGTCAGTCAGATGGTGGGGGTCCATTGTTCAAAAGCCACACCGCCTCCTCGTCCTGTTCCGTGATAGGCGGAACACTCAGTTTCCCAGCAGAGCCTCTGTTCAGTGTTCCGCCTATCATGGAGGTCCTCTCATCCTCAGCCTCGGATGAGAGGACCTCCGTGATAGGCGGAACACCGAACAGAGGCTCTGCTGGGAAACTGAGTGTTCCGCCTATCACGGAACAGGACGAGGAGGCGGCGCGGCTTTTGAACGATTGAAGGCCCAAAGTCTGACTGACTCTGCATACAGGGATAAGGTCAGGAGATCTGGAGTTTGGCACAGTGAGGTAGGCAATGGGCACAGTGAGGTAGGCAATGAGAGCAGTGAGGTATGCAATGGGCACAGTGAGGTATGCAATGGGCACAGTGAGGTATGCAATGGGCACAGTGAGGTATGCGATGAGCATAGTGAGGTATGCAATGGGCACAGTGAGGTGAGTCGGAAGGGGGTCGTCTTGTAAAGTGAGTATATCCCAAAACCAACCTTTTAGCTGTAAAATTAGGGAGTCATCTTAGGCCTCGTACACACGACTAGTTTCCGCAGACATGTTCGGTCGTCTGTACGGCCGACCGGACCGGATTCCCGGCCTAGCGGACAGGTTTCCAGCAGACAAATGTTTCTTAGCATGCTAAGAAACATGTCCGCTGGAAGCCTGTCCGTCGGACATGTTCGGTCGTCTGTACGACTCAACGGACATGTCCGCTCGGCCGAAAGCCCTCGCATGCGTCGAAGTGATTCGACGCATGCGTGGAAGCATTGACCTTCCAGGGTCGCGCACGTCGCCGCGTCATCATCGCGGCCACGTCACCACGTATCCTGTCCGCGGGAAATTTGGTCTGATGGTGTGTACAGCCATCAGACCAAATGATCCCAGCGGACATGTCCGATGAAAACGGTCCGCGGACCGTTTTCATCGGACAGATCCGGTCGTGTGTACAAGGCCTCATACGCCCAGTTGCCTTATACGCTGGCAAATACGGTAAAAGCTAAATAATGTCTCTTATCTTTTGTAGATATTTTTCCCTCATAACTGCTATAAGGCGACATTCACACTGGGGAATTTACGCTTGTGCGATTTGCAGCGACAGGAATCTTCTGATTTGTGTGCATGTAGCCAGTTGCGGACCGACCACCGAACATTTTTTACAATTTGGCACTGCGCTGCTTTAACTGGTAATTTGCGTCCTTTTTTTCCCCACAAATAGAGCTTTATTTTGGTGCTCTGTCGTTTTTATTTTTTGCGCTATAAACAATAAAAGAGCGACAATTTTGAAAAGAAAAACAATATTTTTTTACTTTTTGCTATAATAAGTATCCCCCAAAATGTTTTCAAAAAACAAAATTTAGGCCAATATGTATTCTTCTACATATATTTGTTAAAAAAAATCTCCATAAGCATATATTGATTGGTTTGCGCAAAAGTTATAGCGTCTACAAACTATGGGAAAGATTTTTTTTATTTTTATTTTTTTTAACTAGTAATGGCTGTGATTTGCATTTTTAGCGGTATTGCGACGGACAGATCGGACACTTTTGACAAATTTTTGGGACCATTGACATTTATACAGCGATCAGTGCTATAAATATGCACTGATTACTGTGTAAATGTCACTGGCAGGGAAGGGGTTAACACTAGGGGTGATCAAGGGGTTAAATGTGTAATCCCTCACTGTGTTCTAACTGTATGGGGTTAGGACTGACTAGGGGAGGAGACATATCATTGTTTCTACTTACTAGGAACAAATGATATGTCCATCTCTCCCAATTTTTTTAGATGGAAATGTGGAAATGAGGGACACCTATCACCAAAAGTATGCAGGTATAGGACACGCCCTTTGCCACGCTCCCTTAAAGGAGAATTGTACAAAAAAACAAGATTGGTTAAACCCACAAGTGCTTTTTTGCTTTATATTCGAATTTACAAATGTAGTAATATAGAAATCGGATGAAAGGTTTAGCACTTTTTGATAGATAAAAAGATAGGGCCAGATTCACAGAAAAAGTACGCCGGAGTATCTGCTGATACTCCGGCGTACTTTCAAATTTGCCGCGTCGTATCTTTAGTTTGAATCCTCAAACCAAGATACGACGGCTTCTGGCTTCGATCCGACAGGCGTACGGCTTTGTACGCCTTCGGATCGTAGGTGTAATACTTCAGCGCCCGCTGGGTGGAGTTTGCGTCGTTTTCCGCGTCGGGTATGCTAATTAGCTGTTTACGGCGATCCACGAAGGTACGCGCGGTCGTCGCATTCTCTTACTTCGTCGCTAGTCGGCTTTTCCCAGCGTAAAGTTACGGCTGCTATTTCGTGGCTTATATTTAGACTAGCCATGTTAAAGTATGGCCGTCGTTCCCGCGTCGAATTTAAATTTTTTTTTTTTGCGTAAGTCGCCTGTGAATAGGAAAGGACGTAACGCACGTCGCCGTTCAAAAGATTACGTCGGTGCGACGTCATTTCGCGCAAAGCACGGTGGGAAATTTCAAAACGGAGCAAGCGCAGTACGTTCGGCGCGGGAACGCGCCTAATTTAAATGATACACGCCCCATTAGAATTTGGCGGGCTTGCGCGGACGGATTTACGCTACGCAGCCGCAAGTTTACAGGCAAGTGCTTTGTGAATCAAGCACTTGCCCGTAAAACTTGCGGTGGTGTAACGTAAATGCGATACGTTACGCCGCCGCAATTCTATGTGAATCTGGCCCTGAATTTTTTACACATCTAAATTGATCAGGCCAAAATGAGGGACAAATGAAGAGGAATGAGGGACAGAGGGATAGTCCCTCGAAATCAGGGACAGTTGGGAGCTATGGATATGATCCCTCTTCCCTGACAGGACAGGGATTTGTGTGTTTGCACACATAAATCTCTGTGCTGGCTCTCATGCACACAATCGCGGGTGGCCGGTGGCGATCGTGACATTGCCCTTTGGCGGCTCTTACCGGTAACCCTGTACGGGTTCCAGCAAGAAGCCACGTGCTGAAATGCTGTCTCTTATGGCAACAGTCTTTAACGCAGTTCCTAACACCAAACATTACAGTTCCTGGACTTTCACTACAACTTCTCCTTGTAGTTCTTCAGCCCACTGAGCTCCCGGTCTCTCACTAGACCCACTAGACCCACTGATTACTGCCACCGAATCCCTTGAGCTCCTCCAAACTTTACGGTGGTATCTTCCTTAAGCGTCACCACGCCTCCCTTCTGGGTCCCTAGTTTGGCACTCCCGATATTTCTCAAGCTTCACCCTTGCTTGGTCCCTGACTTGGCACACAAGGCTGCTCTGCAAGCGTCACCTCCACTGGCTGGGTCCATGGCTTGATCACCGTCAGAAGTTCCCAGATTCTCCACCGTGCCCGTTCGGTGGGAATGTGACTCCACTACTTGCTTCAGTTACTCACTGTGGTCCCTGGTTGGACTGCAAGCTGCAAACCCAACCCTGTGCTGCTCTCGTGCTTCTGGATAAGCCTCAGACAGCCTAGCAGTCAGATGTCCCCGGGATAGGCCCAATCTCCGGCCTAGCAGCCCAGGGCAACACGTCCTCCCAGTCAGCCTTCCCGGGTGGCACAGAACATAGATCACCTGGCTTCACCCGAATATATAAGTTCTCCCAGTTCTCCCAGCAAGCCAAGGGAGCCAAGAAAACCCCTGCCCATTGGCTGAGATACCCCATATACCCATAACCTGACCTTGAGTTGCCCTTATCATATCTAGTACCACCAAGTACTCGTCCACCTAGTGGTAGAAGAGAAAAGTGCAATAAGGCCAAACCTCGGGAGAAATCAATGGATCTACTCCTGACAAGTAAATTTGTGAGGAGCTCCCTGCCAAAATTCCAGGGTACTACACACATGAATGCAAATACTCAACTAGGATACATAAGAGATAGCTGCAGAACACAACATTCACTATAGTGAGAGAAGTAATTCTAGGGCCAGTGCTTATGGGTCTTTTTTTGGATATCATACCTTGTTGACAATTCTAGTGCACAAACAAAAAAATTCAACCATAGTAAACCCTGAGTGTAAACTTGTACCTACAGGTAAGCTTATAATAAGTCAGTTTACTACCGCTTTAAATCTTGACATACACTATATTGTCAAAAGTGTTCGGACACCCGCCTTTACATGCGCATGAACTTTAATGGCATCCACGTCCGAGTCCATAGGTTTCAATATTGAGTTGGCCCACCCTTTGTAGCTATAACAGCTTCATCAGTGCCTGACCTTACAAATGGTCTACTGGAAGAATGGTCGAAAATTCCCATAGACACACCTAAACCTTGTGGACAGCCTTCCCAGAAGAGTTGAAGCTGTTATAGCTGCAAAGGGTGGGCCAACTCAATATTGAACCCTACGGAATAAGACTGAGATGCCATTAAAGTTCATGTGCGTGCAAAGGCAGGTGTCCCAATACTTTTGACAATATAGTGTATTTGGTATCTTTTTACTCTCATCTTTTTATATGTAACAGAAAATTTGAAGATGTTATTGTGTTTGTGTTCACTAAAATTAATTTGAGTGTATCTTTTACTGATCCTATGGGTAGAATTAATTAATTAGTATTGCTAATATCATTTGATATACAAAATTACAACTGACATTATTTAATTCTACAGGTCTTTTGGAACATAATGTTTTCCGGGTTTTAAATGTGTTCCCAGTTACAAAAATGTGTGTAACAAATGGAAAAAAAAAATCAATGGCCCCAGCATTGAAAGGGTTGATGATCCATAAAAATCAGGCAGTAAACAGATGTTATGTTCTTTGCTGTAAACGAAGGTGGCTTCTCATCTCTTTTACGCGCAGGTCATTGGAAAAAGCCATAATGAGCCATAGAGGTCATCACAGGGTGCCGTTCTTCTGAAGTTGTTTGGAAAATCACGGCTCTCCAAATCCAGAGTGTGTCATTAGGCGGTAATGAAAGTAATTACAATCTAGACTGTGAGCCTTCTACAGCCGGTTGTATCAACTGTGCTTATCGGAGTATATAAAACAACTTATTGGTTCATTTTCAGTGTGGCTGTACTTAAGGGCACATAGTGTATAGTCATATTAACTATTAAATATTAATTAGCACTCCTGCTGTGTCATGGTGATGTAGATGAGGCCCTAATACAATCTCAGGGCTAACCCATTCTGCCATTTGATTCAAATTAATAAGGTGAGATATATAGATCAGACAAAGAAACTACATCTGCTCACCTTTCAGCTCGGTCCCAACAGGAAGTCACTAGAGCCTGCTGGCTCTTTTATTAACCACTTCCCTACCGGCCCATAGTCAAATGACGTCCACAAAGAACCTCTGCCGTTCAGAGTGGACGTCATATGACGTCCTGGGCTTTGTGAGGGGATATCTGAATGATGCCTGCAGCTAGAGGCATCATTCAGATATCCTTCTCTTGTGCCGGCGATTCTGCACAACGTAAGAATGATCATAGCGGCGGTTCCGCCGCTAGATCGTTCTTACAGGCGGCGGGAGGGGACATCCTCCCCTCCCGCCGCCATCCGGTGCTTCTCCGGGCTCTCCCGTGCCATCGGGGGCCCGGAGAACGAATCGTCCGGCGCTCGCAGGAAGCATAGAGATGACTGGTGACCATCTGGTCACCAGTCATCTCTATGACCGTCAGAGGACCCGGGCACGATGTGATGACGTCACGCCCGGGTCCCCGTAAGTAAACAAAGCCGCGATTGCGGCTGCTAAGCAACGGTAAACATGAGATCTGTGAATTTTTTTTCACGATCTCATGCTTTCAGGCCTGGAGGAGAGATGTGAGGTCTTATTGACCCCGCATCTCTCCATAAAGAGTACCTGTCACACACATTCCTATTACAAGGGATGTT
The DNA here is from genome assembly GCF_905171775.1 of Rana temporaria. NCBI lineage: Eukaryota > Metazoa > Chordata > Amphibia > Anura > Ranidae > Rana > Rana temporaria. Next base: position 655,395,685 of record NC_053489.1, on the reverse strand, counting down.
TACATTCCTTGTAATAGGAATAAAAGTGATAATAAAAAAAATAAAATAAAATAAAAAAAGTGTAAAAAAAAAAAAAAATATGTAAAAAAAAAAAAAAAGAAATACATTTTTTTTTTAACGCCCCTGTCCCCAGTAGCTTGCGCGCAGAAGCGAACGCACACGCAAGTCCCGCCGACATATGTAAACGCCGTTTAAACCACACATGTGAGGTATCACCGCGTGCGCTAGAGTGCCAGCAACAATTCTAGCACTAGATCTCCTCTAAACTGGTAACCTGTAAAAAATTTCAAAGCGTTGCCTATGGAGATTTTTAAGTACCGAAGTTTGGCGCCATTCCATGAGTGTGCGCAATTTTAAAGCGTGACATGTTAGGTATCTATTTACTCGGTGTAACATAATCTTTCATATTTTACAAAAAAATTGGGCTAACTTTACTGTTTTGTTATTTTTTTAATTCATGAAACAATTTTTTTCCAAAAAAAAGGTGTTTGAAAAATTATTGCGCAAATACCGTGCAGAATAAAAGGTTTCAATGACCGTCGTTTTATTCCCTAGGGTGTCTGCTAAAAAAACATATATAATGTTTGGGGGTTCTGCGTAATTTTCTAGCAAAAAAATGATGATTTGTACATGTAGGAGAGAAGTGCCAGAATAGGCCCGGTATGGAGGTGGGTATAAAAGCCCTGTATGGAAGAGGTTAAAACCACAGAATCACAAATACATGCATTTGATTGGTTCACATCATACATTTTACTCCCAGTTTACCCACCCCCCCTGTGTGGCTTGTCCTTGGCATGAAGCCCTCATTGGTCAGTCCATATAAGGGTCTTTTTCTGTTCCATGTTCTTCTTGGAAATCCACGTGTCATAAAAGTTCTCTCAGTAAAGCAGACAAGGAGGGGAAGTTTGTATTTAGCATAAACAGTTCTTGTTACAAGATTCAAAGTTCCTTTCAAAACTCACACAAGCTCCAAGTGAGGGGGAGGGGGAGGGGAAGGCTTTCCTGTTATAACTGAGGGGAATCTAGAAGGGAGGGGGACGGAGTGAGAGGAAGAGTGGGGGGATTGACATCTGCTCTTAATAACATGTCCTTTTGTTTCTCCATTTCAAATGGTAACTTTTACAATGTAATATCTGCTTCTTCATATTTTCAATGCTGGGTTCATAACTTTAAAACAATATCTGATATAAAATCCTCAAGGAAAATAAGCAGTATTGATCATTCCCATACATACATATGCATAATGCGTATAAAAACAAACAGTATAAGGAATATAGGAAAGAGAAACATTTCAGTGATTCTAATCATAACACAAAATAACATTTTCATTTTAGCACGTCCATCACAATGGGTGCCCACAGGGTGGCAGGGGGAGCAGCTTGCCCTCAATCTACAGATGCCAGTGCAGATATAAAAGGAGATCAGCAGATTGGGGAATGTCAGACAAGGCTTGAAGCTATAACCATGGGCGTAGCATAAGGGGTTGCAGGGGTCACAATCTCAACCACACCCCTAGCTCCAGGGGGCCCCTGCAGCCTTCCTGTCATATTATCATATCCTCCACAAAGTCCAGCTCTGAACTGCCCAAGGGCCCCACAGCCACGCTCCAGTACTGGGCTTCCACTTTGCCTTCCACGATTCACACCCCTCCGTTCTCATTGGCTGGGGACAAGCTGTGAGCCATTTCCTGAATGGAGAGGAGCACAGGGTGAGAACCACCAAGGGGCCAGGTCAACTTTTGCATTGGGGCCCACAAGCTTCAAGTTACGCCTCTGGCTATAACAAATGTTATTTGCCACAACAACCCATAGGGTCCATGTTCACTTTAGAACTGCTTTTCTCCAGATGCAAGTAAATGCAAATGCAGATCGCAATGAGTTTAAATGCAGGTCAAAACTGAAGTCAATTGCATGTCAAGAGGAGGTCAGAATGAGGTCAACTGCAAGTCAGAATGAAGTTAGCTTTGGTTCAGAAGGTAAACGGCGGGTAAGAATAAAGTCAACTCCAGGCCATAAGGTCAGCTGCAGTTCAGAATCAAGTTGCAGATCAGAAGGTCAACTGCAAATTTGAATTAAAGCGGAGCTCCACCGAAAAGAGGAAGCGCCTCTTGTTTGCTGCCTCCCCCCTCCGGTGCCACGCTTGGTACCTCTCAGACCTCCGCAGAAAGTTCGGCCCCCCTCCTCCTTCCTCCAGTTAGAAAGCTCAGTGCGTTTCGTGCATGCGCAGTAGGGAACCGGCTGTGAAGCCGAAAAGGCTTCACTGCCAGTTTCCCTTACAACGAATGGCGGTGGCAGCACCTGAGAGCCGCTCGGAAAATCGTCTGGGATGTCGACATCGTGGGATCCCTGGACAGGTAAGTGTCCTAATATTAAAAGTCAGCAGCTACAGTATTGGTAGCTGTTGATTTAAATTATTTTGGTGGTGGGGCTGGACCTCCTCTTTAAGTCAGTTGCAAATCAGAAAGTCAACTGTGGATCAGAATCAAGACGGTAGGCCAGTCAGTTGCAGCTCAGGTCAACTCCAGGGCAAGATAAAGTCAACTGCAGGTCTGAATGAAGTCAGCGCAAGCTGCATATGCCCATCTACTTAAGACCTTAAAAAAAAATGATTTCCTGGTCCCTTAAAGCGGTTGTAAACCGCATAAACTTTTTTTTTTTTTTTTTTAAACCTGCAAGGCAAAAGGCATAATCAGCCAGTATGCACCGCATACTGGCTGATTATGAAATACTTACCTCGGAACGAGGTGAGGAACACTTACCTGGTTCACGCCGAACGAGATGTCATCTTGCTCCGGCGTGTCTTCCGGGTATCGCCGCTCCAGCGCTGTGATTGGCTGGAGCGGCGATGACGTCACTCCCGCGCGTGCGCGCGGGAGATTTAAATTCGGCAAGGTCCGGCGGATTCCGGTCCTTTAGCCGAGGATCCCCCCTGCACATGCGCCGCTGCAATCAGCGGCGCATTGCGGGGGGAATATCTCCTAAACCATACAGGTTTAGGAGATATTCTTGATACCTACAGGTGAGCCGTATTATAGGCTCACCTGTAGGTAAAAGTGACAAATAAGGGTTTACAACCACTTTAAAGCAGATTAAACAGCAAAGTGCTTGTGCTGTGTAATCTGCTAACCTCTAAACTGTAAAAAAAAACTCCCTGATCCTGCCACTTCTAGTATCCGCCTCTTTGCACTAACCATGAAAATCAGGGCTGCTGAGCCTTGACCACTGTGGTCAGTGTACTTGTCTTCGTCATCTGCAGCCTGCTCTCAGCTCTCCTCTCTTCCCCCCACCCCCACCCCTGCCTGTTAGCTCTGTGTCTCTGCCCCCCTCCCCACCATATACGCCGCTATTTCTACAAACACATTGTATAAATGGTCCCTGCCAGCATGTAAATACTGATTTAGCGCGATCTTAGTGTAGTTTGCATGTTTGCCCAGAATATATAATCACGCATATTGGTTTACTTTGCACATTTGCACAGAAGATACTTGATTAGAAATACTGTATATTGTATTGAGTATACATTCCATGCTGTAGAGAATTGCGGACCTGCGCTAATCTTGTTTTTATATTTCCATTACTGACTCAGGTCATTATTGAGAAAACTGCGGTCCATTTTTATTGATTGTTTTTGTAAAGGAATTTTATAAGTTCTGTATATAATTGTATTCTACTTTGTATGTTTTGCACACTGCCCTCACTGTGCACACGGCACTAATAATGTTATCAGTACATGTTTGCATTGTTTCCAGTCCTGATTAGAATTAGCCTGCCTATGTTGCGCCCCTTGTTACCATAAAAGTACAATTGCAATATTAATGTGATACCTACGTAATTATGTGTATAAAAACCTTCAAATGCGTCATAATAAGGCAGAACAGTTATTTGGAAAGATGCTGGGGTAGATTCAGAGAGCAATTGTGCCGGCGTATCTATAGATACGCCGTGTAATTGCTAAGTAGCGCCGGCGTATCTACTTTCTGTATTCAGAAAGCTAGATACGCCGACTTTAGCCTAAGGCCCCATACACACGATAGAATCTATCCGCAGATAAATCCCATCGAATGGGTTTCAGCGGATAGATTCTATGGTGTGTACACTCCGGCGGATATTTATCCGCGGATATTTCCGAATTCCAGCAGATAAATATTTGTCGACATGCACAGAATATCTATCTGCTGGAATCGGATCCCACGGATGGATCCGCTCGTCTGTACAGACTCACCGGATCCATCCGTCCAAAGGGATTCCCCGCACGCGTCGTAATGATTTGACGCATGCGTGGAATTCCTTATATGACAGCGTCGCGCCCGTCGCCGCGTCATAATCGCGGCGACGGCGCGACACGTCATCGCCAGAGGATTTCGGCGCGGATTTCAATGCGATGGTGTGTACACGCCATCGCATAGAAATCTGCTGAAATCCTCGAGAGGATTTATCCGCGGATACGGTCCGCTGGACCGTATCCGCGGATAAATCCTCTCGTGTGTATGGGGCCTGAGATACGACTGGCATAAGTCTCTTACGCCGTCGTAGCTTAGGGTGCATTCTGACGCTGGCTGCTAGGTGGCGCTCCCATAGATGTCAGCGTAGAGTATGCAAATTGCATACTTACGCCGATTCACGAACGTACGTGCGCCCGGCGGTAGTTTTTTACGTCGTTTGCGTATGTCGTTTTCGTCATAAGGCTGCTCCTGCTAATAGGAGGCGCAGCCAATGTTAAGTATGGACGTCGTTCCCGCGTCGCGATTTGAAAATTTTACGTCGTTTGCGTAAGTCGTCCGTGAATGGCGCTGGATGCCATTTACGTTCACGTCGATACCAATGACGTCCTTGCGACGTCAATTACCGCAATGCACGTTGGGAAATTTTAGGGACGGCGCATGCACAGTACGTTCGGCGCGGGAACGCGCCTAATTTAAATGATCCACGCCCCCTACGGGATCATTTGAATTACGTGCGCTTACGCCGACCCCTTTTACGCTACGCCGCCGCAACTTTACAGGCAAGTGCTTTGTGAATCAAGCACTTGCCCGTAAAACTTGCGGAGGCGTAACGTAAATGTCATTCGTTACGCCACCGCAGTTTTGCGCGCCCCTACCTGAATCCACCCCGCTGAGTGTATCTTTTGTGTCTGTTCCCTACTGCAGTAGTTATTAATTTGGAACCGTTAATCAATATGAGAATAGGAGTTGTCTATCTATAAAATATCCAGCGCATTTTCATCTGTGGGGCTGTTAAAACAGTTTTTATTTATCAGTTTTGGCCTTATTGAAAATGCATGCAGAAAATGCTCTACTCTGAACATCATCGGAAACACGCTACACTTTCCTTTCAGCTAGCACTGACTGCTATTTGTTGTATTGCCGCCCTTCACTTCCGTGCCTCATTTCATTTAATTGTGTAGACAGGCAATTTCCTTTATTTCTCTTTTGATTGCAAGAAAGTATAAGGGAAATGCAGAAAAAAACGTTTCCATCACAAATCAGTCCCCTTTATGAAATTCCATAACATTTAATAACTGCAGACTCTAATCAAATCCTTCATATCTCAAAGATTTCATTTCAGTCCTATGACCTTTTTAATATTTTATTTTCTAACGCTGTGACTGCAGCAAAGTGTTGGATATTAATTTTGTGATATAGAAAACTGTTACTTACTGTTTCATATATGCAAACTTGGCCTACCCCTTTCCTCTTCTCATTCTACCCTCATCTTCTTCTTCTTTTTCCCTTCCAGCCTGCCTGCTCCATCCCTTCTCCCTCTTCTTCACATTTCGTTTAACCACTTGCCGCCCGCCAATGACATATTGACGTCGGCAAAGTGGTTGTAGAATCCTGACTGGACGTCATATGACGTCCTCAGGATTTTGAGCCGATGCGCGCCCCCGGGGGCGCGCATCGCGGCGATCGTTGTTGCAGGGTGTCAGTCTGACACCCCGCAACACCGATCAAGGTAAAGAGTCTCTCACGGAGACTCTTTACCATGTGATCAGCCGTGTCCAATCACGGCTGATCACGATGTAAACAGGAAAAGCCGGTAACCGGCTTTTCCTCACTCGCGTCTGTCAGACGCAAGTAGAGGAGAGCCGATCGGCTGCTCCTGTGACAGGGGGGGTTTGTGCTGATCGATTATCAGCACAGCCCCCCCGAGGATGCCCACTGGACCACCAGGGATGCCCACTGGACCACCAGGGATGCCCACTAGACCACCAGGGATGCAAAAAAAAGGTATGCCACCCTAGATCACCAGGGATGAGAAGGACACAAAAAATGGATGACAATCAGTGCCGCAATGGATGCCAATCAGTGCCCACAATGGGCATCACTGATTGGCAGGCATTGTTTGGCACTGATTGGCATCCATTAGTACAACACATACGATAGTGCCCATCTATGCCCATCCGTGCCACCTATCAGTGCCCATCCATGCCGCCTATCAGTGCCCATCCATGCCGCCTATCAGTGCCAATCCATGCCGCCTATCAGTGCCTATCCGTGCCGCCTATCTGTGCTCATCTGTGCCACCTATCCGTGCCGCCTATCCAGGCCCATCCATGCCGCCTATCCGTGCCGCCTATCTGTGCCCATCCGTGCCGCCCATCAGTGCCGCATATTAGTGCCCATCAATGCCACCACATCAGTGCCACCTCATCGGTGCCCATCAGTGCCACCTTATCAGTGCCCGTCAGTGCAGTACCATCAGTGCCCATCAGTGAAGGAGAAAACTTACTTATTTACAATGTTTTATAACAGAAACAAAAAAAAAAAATTCTGAATTTTCTTTTTTTTGCAGAGGTGATCAAATACCACCAAAAAAAAGCTCTATTTGTGGGAACAAAATGATACAAATTTAGTTTGGGTACAGTGTTGTATGACCGCGCAATTGTCATTCAAAGTGCAACAGCACTGAAAGCAGAAAATTGGTCTGGGCGGGAAGGTGTATAAGTGCCCGGTATGGAAGTGGTTAAAGTGGTTGTTAAAGCGGAGTTCCAACTGTTGAAATTTTTATCATTTTTTTTTGCATGAATATCGTTTTTTTAATAAACTCACGTTTTACAGATGGGGGGGCTGGAGGATGAACTATTTTCATATTACTGGGTTCAGTAAAACATGTTGAGCTTCTGTACTCCTTAGGATTCTCTTTCTTCCTCGTCCCTGTGACATACAGGCTAGATACTGTAGATAGTACACTCCCTCACTACCAGAACTCTCCATCAACTCTACTAATGCCCCGTACACACGATCCGATTATCGGACGAATGATCGTCCATTTTTTTTTGTATGCTACTGTAATCTCACATCGAATCTGATGAGTTTACTAAAGTCACGAAAATTCTCATACGGCAAGATAAAAAATCAGAAGTGATGTCATGTGTTGTAATGCATTTTTATTGCATTTTTGAACGACAGCTGTACTGATTAAACAAAAATCGTACGATCTGGCATCGTATGAAAAAAAATTCCATGCATGTCCGATAGAAAAAAATCGGATGAACTGTCCTGATCGGCTCTCGGAAGCTCTGTACTAATGATCCGATTATCGTACAATCGTTTCGAAAGCGACATTTTTCGTACGATTTTCGGATCGTGTGTACGGGGCTTAAGTCACACTATAATTCTGCTGGCTGGCAGGTTATAGCGCCCAACACTCCTCGGCAATACAGCCTTTTACTTTCCAGACTTCACCGCTCGTTAAACTTGGTTAGTGTCCTCTCCTGATTTCCTCTTCATCCTCTGTTATAAGCCCCATTTTTTTTAATACGCTTTACATGCACCCTGTGACATTCTCTTAACTAGTAATAAAATAAAATAAATTTCTTTATTCTCTTAACTAGAACTTTACTGATGCAAGTTGCAGTCTCCCAACTCCTCCTAATGCCTGCCATAGAAGGTTCGAATTTCGGCTGGTTCAGCAGGAATGCCTCAGGGACATCACCAGTTGTACACAGACACCATACAGTGCAACCACTACCTGGTCCCTGTTATTGGACCACAACCACCAGAGGAATCATACCAACCCATGGGTCCCCACAATAACCACAGATTTTTTACCCCTTCAAGGAGTCCCAACCGCCTAACCAAAAACCTATCCTACTCCCAGGGATGGATTGGCCATTGGGACTACAGGGAGTTTCCTGGTGGGCCGATGGCTCAGTGGGCCAGCTTCAGTGACAGCGTACCGCCGCCCCCCTCCGATCCTCTGTCTCTCCCTTCCCGCAGCGCTCACCGCCTCTTCCTGCCCACAGCGCTCACCTGGGGGGAACAAAGAAGCAGGGGGAGGACCAGAGGAGCAGGGGGGACAGAGGATCATGGGGGAGGGGACAGACAGCTGACTCGACAGCTATGACCTAGGAGTTTCTCACTTCTGCCTAATCTTATCCCATAAGGGGGGCACCAAACTGATTCTTTGCCCCGGGTGAAATAATGTCTAGCTTCCCCACTGGTACTGCCTATAAGAGTACCAGTACCAGCCGTTCTACTCTAATAAAGTAGAATGGCTAGTGGCTAGTAAAGGGGGAGAGGGGGCTTGGGTGGCCGGGGGGGGGTGTGGGAGTTGTCCGGCCGCCATGGGAGAGACCTGTCAAAGTGGGCCAGTCTGGATGAAGTCCAGGGCCAAATTTTTGTCCCAGTCCAGCCCTGCCTACTTCCATTACTGGCAAAATTACCAGGGAGGGAGGGACGTTCGTATGATGGCTTCCTGACTCAAACTGTTACCGACCCACCCCTCTCTGCAGTCAAAACTTCTGCTCTTTATACCAGTGATGGCGAACCTTGGCACCCTAAATGTTTTGGAACTACATTTCCCATGATGCTCATGCACGCTGCAGTGTAGTGGAGCATCATGGGAGATGTAAGTTCCATATCCCTACAACTTTAAAAAGTTAATCCTGCACTCCCTGGTTCCCCTTCCACCCTGTCATGCCAGCCCTGCGCTTTATTCGTTCCTTATGTTTCCCAGCCTTTCTTACCTTAGTGCAATGTTAGAGTCCATAAGCAAAAGTCCATTTGAGGTGAGTCAGCTTTTGGTGCCCCAAAATGGAGGCCACATGTTCAGAGTAGAACTACAATTTGCAGCATTCCTTTATGTACATTCTTTGTACATTTGGGCTAGAGACCATGCTTGACTGGTTAAAACATTTACGGAGAGGTATTCCATGGGTAAGTAGTGGCATTAAGGCCCACCCTCTCTGCCGCCGCACATATGCGTTACGTGGGCGGCAAGAGGTTAATGCTTTTCAAATTTATTTTAATTAAATCTGTAGGGCAATATCTATATATATAATCTAGTACAGTATCTCATAAAAGTGAGTACACCAATCACATGTGACAACACTGAAGAAATTACATATTGCTACAATGTAAAGTAGTGAGTGTACAGATTGTATAACAGTGTAACTTTGCTGTCCCCTCAAAATAACTCAACACACAGCCATTAATGTCTAAACCGCTGGCAACAAAAGTGAGTGCACCCCTAAGTGAAAATGTCCAAAATGGGCCAAATTAGCAATTTCCATCCTCGGCGTCATGTGACTCGTTAGTGTTACAAGGTCTCAGGTGTGAATGGGGAGCGGGTGTGTTAAATTTGGTGTTATTACCCTCACTCTCTCATACTGGTCACTGGAAGTTCAACATGGCACCTCATGGCAGGCAACTCGCTGAGGATCTCAGCTGGTGCGCTACATAAAGATGGCCTAGGCCAGTGATGGTGAACCTTGGCACCCCAGATGTTTTGGATCTACATTTCCCATGATGCTCGTACACTCTGCAGTGTAGTTTAGCATCATGGGAAATGAAGTTCCAAAAGATCTGGGGTAGAAAAAGAAGTGCATTGTGTGGACATTGAAATTCTTCAGACTCTCCTTTCACTCCAGACAGTGAGAACATAGAGGTAACGTGCCACCCAAAATATAACCAGCAGCTCCTGCGGGGGTAGTGATACAGGAACATGAAATCATTAACAGTCTCTATGTATGTCTCAGTCTCAGTCTCAGTCTCTTTTTACCTTAGCAGGAATTCACTGTTCCCTCTGCCACATTTCTCTCTCTCCACCTCCTTACCCACAAAACCCCTTGCCATCCTCTGCTCTCCTTGATGCCCTCATCCTTGATGAGAAAGCAGCCATATTGAAAAAGGGCATAGCAGCCATATTGGAAAAAGGCAAACAAACATTGCATAACAAGAGTATACACTTGGTAAATGGGCAAAAAAAATATCACATCACTACACTTTTCTGCAGCTGCTCTGTAATTAAGGTGGAACTAAAGTCACAAATACCAAAATACCAACAATTGTGAGGTCCCATGCTGCCATCTTCTTCCAAGATTCTTCTGGATGCTTTGAATGGTCAGCATGGGTTGACATCACTCCTGCATATGCTCAGAAGCAGTGGTGGCTGGTGATATATTTTTTGGAGGGGGGGGGGGAACACCACACCGCCCACCCGGTCGGTCACCAGCTCCGCACCTATCCCATCTAAGTCGTGGGCAGCGTTTCCCCCATGCGGTGGCTTTGTGGCTTCTTCTCCTCCATCTCCTCCTCCAAGGCAGCCAATAGAATTGCCATTCGGCCAATTCTGGTGACTGGTCTCCGAACCCGCCTCTAGATTGGCCAGGAAGAGAATCAGGAACACAATAGCGAGTATTGCATTGCGCCTCAAGCCCACTCAGCTACTCACTGTGGTACCTGGTAATAAAGTGGTTGGTCCCTTAGTGGCGACAGCTTACCCTCTACCTCTGACCACGAAAGGTACTCCGGCCGGCAGAACCGGCACTTCTGGTTGGACTGCAAGCTGCATTCCCAACCTTGTGCTGCCCTCTTGCTTCTGGATAGGCCCTCAGACAGCCTAGCTAGCAGCCAGATGTCCCCGGGGTAGGCCTCAGGCTCTGGCCTAGCAGCCTGGACAATACAACATACATCCATCCAGACAGCCGGCGTCCTTAATGTTGATTGGACTCTGGGCAAAACATTTCTTGGGTCCCCCCATGCAATTTTGCTCTCCACCTGCTCTGAGACATACAGTAAACTGATTTTAAGTCTAGCTAATATTTATTGAATCAGTGATTGTGTATTACCCGCGAGTAGTTTTAAATGACTTTTTTTCCTTTAGAAATGTCATTTTGTGCAGAGACTTTTCTAAGCACGGGAAACATGCACTACTTTACAGGCATACTATAGACACCCCCCAGGTAATATTTAATTTTATTGTTTCACTTTAACCTCCCTGGCGGTATGATTATTTCAGAAAAAAGGTGCTGAAAGCGGTACCATTATTTGCAAGGAAATTTGGCGTTTTATATTGTAGGCCTGTAATTCTTAGGAATAACTCACTTAAATCTGTCCAAACAAGAGTCTTGTAGGCATCCCGGGTATGATTTTTTTTTTTTAAAACATTTTAAATTATAATATAATAAATAATTATAAATAATTATAACAAATAATAATATAATTATAATAAAAATGATTCAATAATGTAATCAACTCAAAATCACTGAAATTTGCTCAGTTGCAGAATTGTCGCTGTCATTACTTTTATTTTTTTATGACGAATTTCCCCACAAATCGCTATCGCACAATTCTGCAAGTGATTATAATTTATTATCGCTGTTTTCTAGCTGCTCTAAAACCATTTTTGACATAAAGGGACTGTTTTGGTTGCTATGGACAATCTACAGTTTGCAGGCAGAAAGAACAGTTTTTATTATATAAAAGAACATGTAGGACACTGGGCAGACCACTAGGGACAAGGGGGGTGTGTATTTTTTACATACAGTACTGTAATCTATAAGATTATAGTATACTGTATGTAAGGTGTTTGTTTACCTTTTTGAATTTGGCGCCGGTCTCCGCCCCCGTGCGTCGTAACGTCGCAGGGAATGGAGATCGGCGGCACACAGAGGCACTGTGTGAAACAGAGCGAGGGCAAGCCTGTGGATTCTGCGAGGGGAGTGCGAATCTGACTCGGGGTTACCGATCGTAGCACAAAAATCTCACCCCGAGTCAGACTCGGGAATACCGCCAGGGGGGTTAAGCATTATTAAAATCACTGCTCCCGAAAAAAATGCCATTTTTAAAACTTTTTTTTGCATTGATAGATGTCCCCTGGGGCAGGACCCAGGTCCCCAAACACTTTTTATGACAATAACTTGCATATTAACCTTTAAAATTATCACTTTTGATTTCTCCCATAGACTTTTATAGGGTTTTCCACGGCTTTTGAATTTGTCGCAAACAACCCTAATTGTTCGCTGTTCAGTGAACGGGCGAACAGCCAACGTTCGAGTCGAACTCGTGTTCAACACGAACATAAAGCTCATCCCTAATTACCATTCACTGACTGGTTACTAGAGGTTACAGCACACATTACGGTTCACTGATTAGTTGCTAGAAGTTACAGCACATGATTTCTTCTTGTTGATTGGTTGCTAGAGATTCCTGTACAGTAATATTGCTCACTCATTGGTTGCTAGAGGTTACTGCACATCATCTATTCACTGCAGAGGGGCATGATATACATATGAATGCCACCTTTATTTACATATGAATGCCGCTGGCCTCGACTATTTACATATGAATGCTCCAGTTATTTACATATGAATGACGGTTATTTACATGTAAACACAGGGTCTGCTGGGCAGCATTAGTAACAGCACTTCACACTGAGATATCAGGACACAGCACAGGACTCAAACTTCAGGGACAAGGGAATTTAAACTGGGATAGTTGGCAAGTATAAGGCAGCTGCTTTGGGCCCCACAACAATGACAGGGCTCAGGGCAGCTTCCCCTTTTGCCCTGCCTTAAAGACAGCCCTGAGACAGTCATCCAGGTGGCACAGAACATAGATCTCCTAACTCCACCCAAATATATAGGGCCAGCTTCTGAAAGGACTTACGACGGCGCAGCGCCATGTACGCCGTCGAAAGTCCTAATCCGAGCCGTCGTATCTATGCGCCTGATTCTTAGAATCAGTTACGCATAGATATCCATTAGATCCGACAGGCGTAAGTCTCTTACGCCGTCGGATCTTAACTGCATATTTTTGCTGACCGCTAGGTGGCGCTTCTGTCGAATTCCGCGTCGAGTATGCAAATTAGCTAGATACGCGAATTTACGAACATACGCGCGGCCGACGCAGTAAAGATACGCCGTTTACGTTAGGCTTTTCCCCGCGTAATGTTGCCCCTGCTATATGGTGGCATAAGTGCGACGTAGCAATGTTAAGTATGGCCGTCGTTCCCGCGTCAAAATTTGAAAAAGTTACGTCGTTTGCATAAGTCGTCCGTGAATGGGGCTGGACGTCATATACGTTCACATCGAAACCAATGATGTCCTTGCGGCGTACTTTGGAGCAATGCACACTGGGAAATTCCACGGACGGCGCATGCGCCGTTTGGGAAAAACGTCAATCACGTCGGGTCACAGTAGATTTACATAAAACACGCCCCCCCGATCCAAATTTGAATTAGGCGGGCTTACGCCGGCCGATTTACGCTACGCAACTTACGGAGCAAGTTCTTTGAGAATACAGCACTTGCCCGTCTAGGTTGCGGAGGCGTAACGTAAAGCGGATACGTTACGCCCGCACAAAATTACGCCGCTGGACGAGAATCTGGCCCATAGTCTCTCCCAGCAGGCCAAGGGATTCAAGAAAACCCCACCCATTGGCTGAGATACCCCTAATCTGTCCTTGCAATGCACTTATCTTATCTAATGTCACCAAGCACCCGGCCACCTTGTGAAAGAAGAGAGAAGTGCAGAGGGGGGCGAGGTCACCGTACATGTCACAGGGTAACTCCGTCCTTTCCCCGTTGCGTCATAGGGGGGCGAGGTCATCCGCGCACTGACTCAGCTATATAAGAGCTGTCAGGTTGGAACATGCCTCCCGTGGATCGCATCGGTGTCGTATCCTCGCTGGAGATCGAGAATGGATTTAAATCGCTGGAGATCGAGACTGGATTACATCGCTGGAATAATTTTTTCTTTTTAATAAAGGACTTGTCCCAAGCTGTGTACTGTGGTATTTAACATTTTTTACACTTTTTTAGTGAAATAGTAGGGGTACAATGTACCCCTTACCAATTCACATGGGGGGACGGGTTCTGGGGGTCCCTTTTGTTAAAGGGGGCTTCCAGGTTCCAATAAGCCCCCTGCCCGTGCTGTGGCCTAATCCCCGTGGAGACACTCCGGTCAGTGTCCTCCTGGGTTGAAGAGGTGGTCCAGAGAGAGCGCGCCAAACATGTCCTCTCCCTTAAATTACCTCCCCAAACAGGCAGCATGGAAGGCAAAGCATCTTGGGGTTGTACAGCTGCTCTCTGGGTAACTTGCAATTTATTGAGGAGCCACTCAATGGGTTTGTGCTGTTATGCCAAGCTCAGTTGAACCATTACCTCCTTTATGCAACCATATCTTAAAGGGGTTGTAAAGGTTAGATAACACCCTCTGGGAAGTGCTATCCCAAGGGGGCTCCCTTGCGGGCGCACTTTCGAGTCCTGCATTCGGCGTCCATAGCCACCAATTGCAGGACTTGGCCCCGCCCTTGGTGCCCATGTCATTGGATTTGATTGACAGCAGCGTGAGCCAATGACTGCTCTGCTATCAATCTATCCAATTAAGAGCCGAGAAGACCGGGCAACGATCGAGCGCATTGGTGCCACAGGAGTTTCCAGGGCTCAGGTTAAAAAAAAGGGTAGGCTGGGGGGCCGGTAATCTTTAGATGACTGATCACATGTGCAGCACTATGTCAGTTGCAGATCAAACAGAAGCAGCTTAATTTGCTGTAAAGTATAGGAGGGTTTAATTCCACTTTAAGGCTGTCAGCGGATCGGCCTCTATAAATTCAGCAGAGAGCAACTGAGCATGCGCAGAGCAGGGTGAGACAGTGTATCACTGGATATTAAACAGTATGGGCACTTATTTTTTATGTTTTACAAAACTATAACTGCAAAAGGGGCCAACCTAGGACCTAATTTCCTGACTAAAGATACACTTGAATAAGCCTTTTTATGGTGGATGTGGGAAGTGATCCAGCAGTGAATGGGTTACTACATCGGTGAGCTGAGGATAGGAGGTTTTATGTCTGTCCGTTTTTTCGTCTTAAAAACATTTTGGCCTAAAAGTTAGATAAACCTTTTTAATCTCTGTATTTGAAGAAAGGGCTTAGCATAGCACCGATGGGCCGTGTGAGACAGAGAGAAAAAGGCCTGCTGAGTGCAGGCGCAGCAGGGGCGGATCGCTGCCTCCGCAAAAATTGGGCTGCCGCTGGACAGAGTGTAAAGACATGTGGAAGATATAGCAATCTAATAAATTGCAAGCTCTTATCTACAGGCTCACAGCTCACATTGTAATACTAGGGGGTTCCACCAAATCACAGCACTCATTTCCCACTGTGCAACTGCAATTACTAAACCGTGGGCAAATTCTGCTTACGGTACCAAGCTAAGCAAGTACGGATAGGGATCTGTACTAATCTCCAAAGTAACACTGGAGGGGAGAGAGGGAGCAAAATACAAGTTCATCAATATGAAACATACACATAGATATCCATACAATAATATAGAAGGGGAACTGTGCCATTCATTTTCCACTTAAAGTGGAACTGA
Organism: Rana temporaria; assembly: GCF_905171775.1. Lineage (NCBI taxonomy): Eukaryota > Metazoa > Chordata > Amphibia > Anura > Ranidae > Rana > Rana temporaria. Next base: position 655,380,089 of record NC_053489.1, on the reverse strand, counting down.
AGGCAACATTTTTTGCTGTTTATTGCAGAACAGACATGTATAGCACCCTGGTGTTTAGACAGGATTGCGCCCACATTTACCTACAAAGAATAGTTGCCTTGGCCAATTGTTAGGGATCAATTGATTTCACCCTAAAGCCCTGTACACACGACCGTGAATCCCGTTTGGAAAAAAAGTTGATTTTCCCCACCGGGTTCCTGGCAGGCTTGCCCTGAAAAGCCATGTATACACGCGGCCACACAAAAACCCGCCGTTCTTTGAATGGCAAAAACACAGTGACGTCATCGACGATGACGAGCTGGTGTCTCGTCCCATTCGATGCCGTCGCCGCCATCTTGCTACACCCCACACTAACCTTGTATGCTACTGCGCATGTGTTATCAAGCATGCACGGTTTTTCACTGCATACAGACGAACAGTTTTCTCGGCAGGAAAACCCTCGAGTGCGTCATTCATCGGGTGCCTCCCATGGAGGCAGGATCGTATACTCGCTGGAGATCGAGACTGGATCACATCGCTGGAATTATTTTTTCCTTTTTTTATATAAATAAAGGACTTGTCCCAGGCTGTGTACTGTGGTTTTTAACATTTTTGATTTTTGTTTGTGACATGGTAGGGGTACAATGTACCCCCTACATCCTCCCCATGTTGAGGGCATGTGGCCTGGTACGGTTCATGGGGGGGGGGGGGCGCTCTCTCGTCCCCCCTTTTCCTGCAGCCTGCCAGGTTGCGTGCTTGGATAAGGGTCTGGTATGGATTTTGAGGGGGACCCCTACGCCATTTTTTTTTATTTAGTTCGGGGTTTCCCTTAATATTCATACCAGACCCAAAGGGCTCATCCCTAATAGTCACCAAGAAAACACCATGAAGGACTGAAATTCTGCAACGCCCACAAGGTCCCCCTGCTCAAGTAAGCACATGTACAATGTGAAGTTTGCTAATGAACATCTGAAAGATTCAGAGGAGAACTGGGTAAAAGTGTGGAGACCAAAATAAAGCTCTTTGGCATCAACTCGCCGTATTTGGAGAAGGAGGAATGCTGCCTATGACCCCAAGAACAGCATCTCCACCATCAAACATGGAGGTGGAAACATTATGCTTTGGGGGTGTTTTTCTGCTAAGGGGACAGGACAACTTCACCACATCAAAGGGACGATGGACTGGGCCACACCGTCAAATCTTGGTTGAGAATCTCCTTCCCTCAGCCAGAACATTGAAAATGGGTCGTGGATGGGTATTCCAGCATGACAATGACCCAAAACACACGGCCAAGGCAACAAAGGAGTGACTCAAGAAGAAGCATATTAAGGTCCTGGAGTGGCCTAGCCAGTCCCCAGACCTTAATCCGATATAAAATACTGTATGTGGAGGTTTGAGTTACCATACGTCAGCCTCGAAAACCTTAATGACTTGGAGAGGATCTGCATAGAGGAGTGGGACAAAATCCCTCCTGAGATGTGTGCAAACCTGGTGGCCAACTACAAGAAACGTCTGACCTATGTGATTGTCAGCAAGGGTTTTGCCACTAAGTATTAGGTCATGTTTTACGAAGGGGTCAAATACATATTTCAATCAATTTATAACTTTTCTGAAATGCATTTTTCTGGATATTTTTGTTGTTGTTCTGTCTCTCAATGTTAAATAAACTTACCATTAAAATTCTGTGGCGGCCGGTGCTCCAAATTTTTTGGGGGGTGCAAACAAACTGAAAAAAAAAAAACATCAATTGCAGCCACTGTGCCCGTCAAACGCAGCTACTTTGCCCATCAATTGCCACCACTGTGCAATCAAATGCAGCCACTATGCCCATCAAATGCAGTCACTTTGCCCATTAAACGCAGCCATTGTGCCCATCAAACGCATCCACCGTGCCCATCTAAAGCAGCCACTGTGCCCATTAAACGCAGCCATTGTGCCCATGAAACGCATCCACCGTGCCCATCTAAAGCAGTCACTGTGCCCATGAAATGCAGCCAATGTGCCCGTCAAACGCAGCCAATGTGCCCATCAAACGCAGCCACTGTGCCATCAATTGCCACCACTTTTCCATCAAATGCAGCCACTGGGCCATATTCTCGTACTTTCTGCGGCGGCATTGCGTAAGTTATTTACACTACGCCGCCGCAACTTACTGGAGCAAGTGCCGTATTCCTCAAGCACTTGCTCCATAGTTTGCGGAGGCGTAGTGTAAAAGGCCCGGCGTATCCCCGCGTATTTCAAAGGGGGCGGCTTATATTTAAATTAAGCGCGCCCCCGTTTCGATCGAACTGCGCATGCGCCGGGCTAAAAGTAGCCCAGTGCGCATGCTCCAGTTCTCGGCGGAAAACGTCAATGACGCCGACGTGTGCGTCATTGACGTAAAGTCGTATTCAAGAACGACTTAGGAAAACGACGTACCCGAGAATGGCGTAAGGTTACCCCTCATATAGCAGGGGTAACCTTACGCTTACGCAAACGACGTAAGCGACAGTTACGCGACGCGATTTCGTTCGTGAATCGGCGTATCAGGCTCATTTGCATAAACAAATGAGACCTGAACGTAAACGCCACCTAGCGGCCGGCGGCGAATTATATTTAAGATCCGACAGTGTAAGTGACTTACACATGTCGGATCTTCAGCGTATCTATGCAAAAATGATTCTAGGAATCACTCGCATAGATACGCGGGTCAAAAAAGAGAGATACGACGGAGTTTCCTGAGATACTCCGTCGTAACTCTACTGAGAATATGGCCCACTGTGCCCATCAAACGCACCCACTGTACCCATATACCGCCACTGTGCCATCAATTGCCTCCAGTGTGCCATCAAATGCAGCCACTGTGCCCATCAAATGCAGCCACTGTACCCATAAATTGCTTTCAATGTGCCATCAAACGTAGCTACTGTACCCATCAATTGCTGACACTGAAAGAATCTATCCATGGTGAGAGAGAGAGGTGACAGGAGAGAGGGGGCGGCACCCATGCGCCCTTTATGGACGCACCGCCACTGTTAAAATTATAGACTGATCATTTCTTTGTCAGTGGGAAAACGTACAAAATCAGCAGGGGATCAAATACCTTTTCTCTCTCACTGTACATTATTGGCATGGCAAAAAAGGAAAAAAAAAACGTCTTTGCGTGCCGTGCAATGCAGGTGATTCCCGCCATGTACTGTACACCCAGGGCAACCAGTGTCCTTTTAGAAAGTGACAGAGCTAGGCAGACACAATATAATAAAGAAGCAATAAGGGATAATAAATAAAAATAATAAGATATAACTTGGGGTTTTATTTTTAGTCCTTTATGGGCTCCCTAAAAATAAGCCTAATCATTTTCTTTGACAAGGAAGAATAAATGAGCTACATGTCCTGAAAGCAGGCTTGGAGCGTTGCAATCTGTATGAGAACCTCGGTGACTGGCAGGCGCGCTCAGGCTGCAATTACGCGCACAGCCTGTACTAACAATCACACTAGATTTGTGATCTCGGATTCAAAGGAGTGAGATATTTGTACTCAATAACCCTACTACTCGCTCTTCATGGGAGCTGCTAAACATATTCTCTGAGCCGCAGACGCAAAGAGCTCGGCGACCTCTATTAGATCACTTTCCGGCACAATAGACATATGTGACGATAATAGGAGTCGCTGTGTGTGATCTCAAAGCGCCTTTGATGCACATGGAGAGCTTTGCGGAGTAACGCTGTGGCAGCCCTTCAGTGCCGCGTTCATACGCAGTGGGAATATGTAAAAATATTCCATCTAAGCAAAGTTCAAGTGTTGAATACATCTCTTTGGAAAATGAGTACATGTATATTTAGACTTTTTGTTCCTTATGAATAAAAAAAACATCTTCCCACACGTCACAGAAACATTATCAGATGTATATTTTAAGATAAAGTTACATTGTAGATATACTGTGTATATAGAACACCACATTATGTAGTCATGTATTTATTAAAGCTGAACTTTCATTTCAATCTACACTATTGGCTAGATTCACAAAGAGTTACGCCGGCGTATCAGTAGATACGCCGTCGTAACTCTGAATCTAAGCCGTCGTACATTTAAGTGTATTCTCAAACTGAAATACACTTAAACCTAGCTAAGATACGACGGCCTGCGCCGTCATATCTTAGCTGTCTAGTTCCGCCGGCCGCTAGGGGCGTGAACGCTGATTTACGCCTAGAATGCATAAATCTTCAAGATACGCCGATTCACGAACGTACGCTTGCCTGTCGCAGTAAAGATACGGCGTTTACGTAAGGCGATACCCGGCGTAAAGTTAGTCGAACAAATAGCTGGCCTAGTCAATGTTAAGTATGGCCGTCGTTCCCGCGTCGAAATTTGAAAAATGTACGTTGTTTGCGTAAGTCGTCCGTGAATGGGGCTGGACGTAATTTACGTTCACGTCGAAACCAATACGTCCTTGCGGCGTACTTTGGAGCAATGCACACTGGGATATGTCCACGGACGGCGTATGCGCCGTTCGTAAAAAACGTCAATCACGTCGGGTCACGAGTAATTTACATAAAACGCGCCCCCCTCATGCTCATTTGAATTAGGCGCGCTTACGCCGGCCCATTCACGCTACGCCGCCGTAACTTAGGAGGCAAGTGCTTTGTGAATACAGCACTTGCCTCTCTGACTTACGGCGGTGTAGCGTATATGCGATACGCTACGCCGCCGCAAAAGTAAGCCAGTCTATCTGAATCTGGCTATATATTACCAAAAGTATTGGGACTTGCATCAAATCCCATGATGGTCCCGGCGAATCTGGGATGGTTGGGAGGTATGTCACAGGACTGTGAGAGTCGTTGGCTCCCGCTGCTATTAATCAAATCTAGTGACACGGTGGTCTGGCCGAGCCACTCAATGGGGGTTATTTACGAAAGGCAAATCCACTTTGCACTACAAGTGCAAATTACAAGTGCAAAGTGCACTTGTAAATTGCTCTGAAAGTGCAGTCGCTGTAGATCCGAGGGGGACATGCAAGGAAAATAAAAAACAGCATTTTTAGCTTGTACATGATTGGATAATAAAATCAGCAGAGCTTCCCTCATTTCAGATCTACTTCTCAGATTTACAGCGACTGCACTTCCAAGTGCAATTTCAGTGCAATTTCACGTGCACTTTGCACGAGCCAGCAGAGCCAGCATAGTAAGGGCATTTACTTTCTGCGTTTTTTTTTTTTTCTCCGTACATACCTTTATATTCTTTCTTTTGTCCAGGGCTTCAGGGTTCCGATGACTGCGGGACTGGGCGTTCCTATCCTTCCGTTCGATGATTGACGGCTTGTGAAACAGGTGGCTTGTCGCACAACGCGCGTCACCAGATGTCGGGAAATAGCCGAGCTGCGAGACGGCACTATACGGCGCCTGCGCAGTCAGCTCTACACGGCGGGGGCGCAGGCGCCGTATAGTGCCGACTTGCAGCTCGGCTATTTCCAGAAATCTGGTGACGCGTGTTGTGCGACAGGTCACCTGTTTCATCATCGAACCGAAGGATAGGAACGCCCAGTCCCGCAGTCATCGGAACCCTGAGGCAGGGATAGGAACGCCCAGTCTCGGAGTCATCAGAACGCGGAAGCCCTGGACCAAATCAGAATATAAAGGTAAGTACGGAGAAAAAAAAAAAACCTGCCGAAAGTATATGCCCTTACTATGCTGGCTCTAATGTTAAAAATGTGTTATTAGGGTGAACCTCCACTTTAAACATGGTCATTTTGAAGGTTGTTGAGGAGAAGAGAAAAGGTAATTTGCTGTGTAGGTTACATCTATTCTTGAAGTTCTACGTCAAGACAATGGGTGGAGTAATGTTACCTAATATACACAAGTGGGTGTTACGTTTATGACAGTAGCATCACCTTTCTTGGAGCTATTCTAAATGTAAATATGCTTAGCTTGGCTTTTAGAACAGTATAAGAATCCATGTGGTTTGAGTAGCTAGCTAAGAACTCGGGGTCACCTGACCCTGCAGGGAGATGGGGGTAGGAAGCCCACCCAGCAGGAAGCTTTCCCTATGGAAGCCCAGCAGAAAGATGTACCATCATACCATCATACCATCTGATTCCTCTGTCTGAAACCTTCTGAATTACCATCTTGCCATGTGTTACCAGCTGTAATTATGTAAGCATTGTCGTTTTGCTTGTCTATCTTGAAGAATAAACTTCACTTTATTGAAGAAAGCCTAAAGCCGCGTACACACGATCAGTCCATCTGATGAGACCGGTCTGATGGACCGTTTTCATCGGTTAACCGATGAAGCTGACTGAAGGTCCATCGCACCCAAACACCATTGGTTAAAAAAACGATCGTGTCAGAACGCGGTGACGTAAAACACAACGACGTGCTGAAAAAAACGAAGTTCAATGCTTCCAAGCATGCGTCGACTTGATTCTGAGCATGCGTGGATTTTTAACCGATGGTTGTGCGTACTAACGATCGGTTTTGACCTATCGGTTAGGAATCCATCGGTTAAATTTAAAGCAAGTTGGCTTTTTTTTAACCGATGGTTAAATAACCTATGGGGCCCACACACGATCGGTTTTGACCGATGAAAACGGTCCATCAGACCGTTGTCCTCTGTTTAACCTACCGTGTGTACGAGGCCTAAGTCTTGTATATTGGGAACGAAACACCTGGAAGAAAGAGACTATTGACATAACACATGACACGTGTCAAAAATGTCCCCCCTCTTCCACATTCTTCAGGGGCGCTAATTCTGGGATGTTTTTTCACCTTAACCACTTCGATACCGCGCCATAGGGAAATGACGGCCGCAGGAACCCCTCGCCGATCCGGGTGGACGTCATATGACGTCCTGAGTTCCCAGCGATCTAGGGCACGTGTGTGCCCGCGGCGACGCTCGTGACCCGGCGCGGGTGCCCGGCGGCCGCGATTGCTGCCGGGTGCCCGCGATTGCCGGTAATCACAGCAGGAGTGTGGATCTGTGTGTGTAAACACACAGATCCACCTCCTGTCAGCGGTGAGGAGACCAATGTGTGTTCCCAGTACAGAGGAACACACATCGGTCTCCTCCCCTTGAGAGTCCCCTCCCCCCCTACAGTTAGAACACACCTTAGGGAACATATTAACCCTTTCAACGCCCCCTAGTGGTTAACCCCTTCCCTGCCAGTCACATTTACACAGTAATCAATGCATACAGTATTTATAGCATTGATCGCTGTATAAATGTGAATGGTCCCAAAAATGTGTCAAAAGTGTCCGATGTGTTCGCCGCAATGTCACGGTCACAGTAAAAAATCGCAAATCGCCGCCAATACTAGTAAAAAAATTAATAAAATAAAAGTGCCATAAATCTATCACCTATTTTGTAGACGCTATGGGCCAAATCCTCAAAAGGGATACGCAGGCGGAACTGCTGTTCAGCCTGCGTATCCCTGTGCCTATCTTTGGAACTGATCCACAGAAGCAGTTTTCCAAAGATAGACAGAAGATCTGACATCTGTAAGAGACTTACACTGTCGGATCTTAGGATGCAGTACCGCATCCGCCGCTGGGGGCATTTCGTGTCGAAATGCCGCCTAACGTATGCAAATTAGCACTTACGGAGATCCACAAAGCTTTTCAGCTTTGTTTTTTCTCCGTAAGTTTACGTTTGCATGCGTAAAATTAGGGCTGCTTTTACAAGGTGTAAACTGTTTACACCTTGTAAAAACAGACCTTTTTTTCGATCGCCGCGATTTTTTTTTAAATTAGATTTTTTTTTTTTCGCCGTATCTTTTTTTTAACCCATCGCAACTTTATTGTCCCGTCGCAATCCACAAAGCCCAGCGTAACGTAATTTCGCGCGATGCACGTCGGGAAAATGACGTCACGAGCATGCGCAGTACGGCCGGCGCGGGAGATTTAAATTGTCATCGCCCCCTGGATAACAGGACCGCCTTGCGCCGGGAGAATTTATGTTACACTACGTGAAATTTCTAGGTAAGTGCTTTGTGGATCGGGCACTTAGGTAGAAATTTCCCGCCAGTGTAACTTAAATGGGAAAAATTAAGTTAGGCTACGATTTTGAGGATTTGGCCCTATAACTTTTGCGCAAACCAATCAATATACGATTATTGCGATTTTTTTTTTTTTACCAAAAATATGTAGAAGAATACGTATCGGCCTAAACTGAGGAAAAAAAATGTTTTTTTAAAAAAAAAATTTGATATTTATTAAATAAAAAAGTAAAAAATATTGTGTTTTTATTTTAAATTGTCGCTCTAAAAACCGCAAAGATGATCAAATACCACCAAACGAAAGCTCTATTTGTGGGGGGAAAAAAACATAAAGATTTAGTTTGGGTATAGTGTTGCATGACCACGCAATTGTCATTTAAAGTGCAACAGCGCTGAAAACTAAAAATTGGTCTGGGCAGGAAGGGGGTGAAAATGCCCTGTATGGAAGGGGTTAATGCATGCAATGCATTAAGGTGAAAAAACATGAACCTTTACAACCCCTTTAACTTCCATAGAGCACTGATGTATGATTGCAGTTTCGGAGTTGAAGAAATCTATTCTGTGAGGCCTGGAGGCAAGCGAAGCTTGATGGAATGATGGCCAAAGCTTTGTTGGTCATATTTCTCCCCTGGGTCATAGGAGTGCCCTCCTTTTAGCGCTCCTGTGACCCAGATTTAGGGCTAAAGCTGCTGTCGTCTGATGTCACAGAGCTGATCGAGGCTCTGCAGGGATCACAACTTTAATGTCGGGCCTCGGGATCCACCCACATGTCTACGACTGCCAGCTGGCTCAGCCTCCATGCTGCTGAGAGGCTGAGCCAGCGCTCTCACTCCCTCCACAGCTTGGCATTACTTGTTGACCAAAACTAAAAAGAAAATGGGTGTGCAGGAAATGTTTTCAGCTCTGCAAAGCTAGGGATCACAACTTTAAGGTCGGGACTCGAGATCCACCCATATGTCTGATGCCAGCTGGCTCAGCCTCTCAGCATGCTGCTGAGAGGCTGAGCCAGCGCTCTTACTCCCTCCACAGCTTGGCATTACTTGTTGACCAAAACTAAAAAGAAAATGGTTGGGCAGGAAATGTTTTCAGCTCTGCAGAGCTTTCTAGATGGCTTGCCCTGATTCAGCCATTGGAAGATGTTTCTGCTGCTTCTCCCTATCCAGTTTATGGTCTTCTTGCAAAGCAAGCCTCATTTTGCATTTCTTGACCTTCCCCTATGCTTAGTTTCTCTCATTATGTCCATTATGTGCTGCTTTCTCTTGAACTAACTTTATTGATAATATATAAGACAGTTCCACTATACAAGTTATGGTGAGCAGAGAATAAAGTACAGTGGAACCTTGGATTATGAGCATACTCTGTTCCAGGAGAATGCTTGTAATCCAAAGCACTCGCATATCAAAGTGATTTTCCCCATAGAAGTCAATGGAAATTAAGATAATTTGTTCCGCATTGACTTCTTTGGCATGCAATACTGCATGTGGCCAGAGGAGGGGGGCACCGGAGAGCCTCGGAAATGTTCAGAAACACTCTGGAACGGAGTATTTCCATGTGATTTCGAGTATTTCCATGCGGCTCCGAACCGTTCCGAGTGTCACCGGCCCCCAGTGTTGCCAACCTACCAGATTGAAATTTACTGGCACGACACCCGAAATTTACTGGCACAGCCACGTTTTTACTGGTATTTCACAAAAGTTACTAAATTACATTTTTAGGTGCAAATTTCAGTATTTAGGCTACAAACAAGTACGCGGGGCAAATAGCAATATGATTTAAGGTAGATATTAAGGTAAAAAAACATATTTTTATTATTTTCGATATAATAAGGGCAAATTATTAAGTCACATCACCCCCTGCCTCCATCCCCCTCTGCCACCAACACTCCCTGCCCTCACCCCCCTCTGCGGTGCAACAATCTCCCTCTGCCTCCAATCACCCCCTGCCTCCATCGTCCCCTGCCACCCTCCCCCTCTGCGGTGCCATCATCTGCCTCCAATCACCCCCTGCCACTAACACCTCCTTGCCTCCAATCTCCCCCAGGCCCCCTGCCTCCAATCACCCCCTGCCTCCATCCCCCTCTGCAGTGCCACCCACAACCCCTGTCTCCATCCCCCACCCTCTGTGGTGCCACCATCCCCCTCTGCGGTGCCTCCAATCACCCCCTGCCTCCAATCACCCCCTGCCACTAACACCTCCTGCCTCCAATCTCCCCCAGGCCCCCTGCCTCCAATCACCCCCTGCCTCCATCCCCCTCTGCAGGGCCACCAACAACCCCTGTCTCCATCCCCCACCCTCTGTGGTGCCACCATCCCCCTCAGCGGTGCCTCCAATCACCCCCTGCCTCCAATCACCCCCTGCCACTAACACCCCCTGGCTCCAATCTTCCCCTGCCTCCATTGCCCCCCTCTGCGGTGCCACCGCAGCCACCATCATCCCCTGCCTCCAATCTCCATGCGCAGTTCCAAGCCAAACCGATCACGGTTATTTTTACTGGCACATTCCCGCAACTACTGACATTTACGAACGAGGGGAAAAAGTGCCCATTTTAATGGACTGTCCGTAAAAATACAGACAGTTGGCAACACTGCCGGCCCCCCCGCACCTCTGGCCAAATGCGGTACTGCACACCCCATTAGCTTGAATTCTGCTTGTTTTGCGTGACAAAACTCGCAAACCGAGTCAGAATAAAAAAAAAAGTTGCTCGTTATTAAAAACTCTAGGTAACCGCGTTGTTCGTAAACCAAGGTTCCACTGTAATCAAAAAGCCCTCAGGCTTATCAGTGTGTATCACAGTACAGCCTTCTTAACTACTTCCTGACCGCTGCACGGCGATGTAGGTTGGCAGAATGGCACTGCTGCGCATATTGGCGTACAGGTACGTCCCCTTTAATATGCACAGCTGCCGGTGTCCCGCAATCGGGTCACAGAGCTGAAGAACGGGGAGGGGTAGGTGTAAATAAACCTTTTCCCATGCTTCCTGGTCAGACTGAGTGAGTGAGTAACTTATATAGCGCTACAAATGCGAACTAAATCGCCTCAAGGCGCTGTAACCAATGTGATCATCCAACCACGCTTCAGAAAAGTTTTTTTCTGAAGGCCCGATGATTTTCTTCCAACCGAATATCTGCGGGTAGAGCATTCCATAACCGAGGTCCCTGGACAGCGAATCGTCGTTCTCCTTTCGTTTTGTAGCAAGATTTGGGGATGTGGAGGAGGTTCTGATTTGTTGATCGGTGGACCCGACTTGGGGTGTAGTGTTTTATTTTCTCACATAGGTATTGCGGCGCGATTCCTTGCGTGCATTTGTGGGTGAGGCAGATTGTCTTGAATGTCACCCGGTCCTTTACGGCTAGCCAGTCACTGATCGTCTGTTTCCTGTCATAGGGAACAACGATCAGTGACGTGACATGCCAATCCACGCCCCCTCACAGTAAGAATCACTCATTAGGACACACTTAACCCCTTCAGCGCCCCCTACAGGTTAGCCCCTTCACTGCCAGTGTAATTTTCACAGTAATCAGTGCATTTTTATAGCACTGCTCGCTGTAAAAATGACAATGGTCCCAAAATAGTGTCAGATGTTTTTGCCATAATGTCGCAGTCATGATAAAAATCGCTGATCGCCGCCATTACTAATAAAAAAAAATTATCAATAAAAATGCCATTAAACTATCCCCTATTTTGTAGACGCTATAACTTTTGCGCAAACCAATCAATAAAGGCTTATTGCGATTTTTTTTTTTTACCAAAAATATGTAGAATAATACGTATCGGCCTAAACAGTTTTTTTATATATTTTTTGGGGATATTTATTATAGCAAAAAGTAAAAAATATTGAATTTTTTTCAAAATTGTCGCTCTATATAATCTAAAAACCGCAGAGGTGATCAAATACCACCAAAAGAAAGCTCTATTTGTGGGAAAAAAAGGACATCAATTTTGTTTGGGAGCCACGTCGCACGACCGCGCAATTGGCAGTTAAAACGACGCAGTGCCGAATCGCAAAAAGGGGCCAGGTCCTTTAGCAACAAAATGGTCCGGGGCTTAAGTGGTTAAAATAGAAGATATCTATATCTCATTCCATCAAAAAATAAAAAGTATACAGGAGAGAAAGATTAAGAGACTTTCCTGGCACTAGAGAGAAGTCATAAAGTACGTACAATATAATAAAAATGGATAGTTTTTATTTGAACAGTCATAAAATTGTAAACAATCGAGCCCGATACAGCAAAAATCACACAAAATAAAACATCTTAAAAATGACACCACCGTGCTTATTCCCAATGTTGCCTATTATTATAAATAATAACACCATTTTCTAAAAGTACATTATTTATAATATAATTGCAACATTAATGATGAAAGATGAGCAATCAACACATTTCTTCAAAAAAACTTCATCGAGAGTTAATGGTGGATAAACAATCTAAAGTAGATGAAACAAAAAGACTACAAATTATTACATATATCAAAAATCCACAGAATAGTCTTTTTTTGTTTACTCATCATTAACAAATGAGGAATTTGGAAATCATCAAGGTAATGAGTCGACTGCACATTTTCTTTCAATAATGTTGCAATTATACTATAAATAATATACTTTCGGAAGACGGTGTTCTCATTATTTAGAATATTAGACAGGCAACATGGGGAATATGAGCATTGTGGTATCATTTATAGGATGTTTAATTATCTGTGAGTCTTGCTGTTCAAGTTTATGACTGTTCAAATAAACACCATCAATTACATTGTATGCACTTTGATATGTTGGGGGACCGAATCACCAGCCAGCCGTATTGATAAAAGCAAAACAATCTTTATTGTCCCAAAAGACAAACAAAACTAGCTTCTTCAGCAAACACACAAAAAGATTCATAAACTTATGATATTTAAAACAAAACTTTGGCTCACCATCAATATAAACTTGTCTCCCAACAGAGTTTAGAGTTCCCGCCTGCTCCAGGGGTCTAGAAAGGTCGCAGGAGCTCAGCCAATCAACAGCCCACAGTCCTCTCACAAATGTATGCTGTTCCACACCACACCTCACACCTGCTGACTGCTTCCTTTCCGACTTAAAGCGGAAGTAAACCCTGATGGGTTTTACTTCCTTTGTGTCCCTGCAAAGGTAAAGCATAATGGGCTACTATGCATCGCAGAATATAAATGTGTTGTGTGTTTATTAAGTGTGTCTCTCCCATTGTGTTCCTCCTAGGTGTGCATTCCCATTGTTAATGGATTTAATTGAGTCACCTATTGTTTCTGTCTGTTGGCGAATTTAGCTAACTACTAGCTGAATACCCGGCGTTGCCCGGTCTTCCTATCTTAACCTTTTGGGGAGGAAAATCATAGTAATATAAATATACCCATCTTTTATATAAGGGTGTAGGTAAGGGTTAATGTAACTGTCATATATTTTTATTTGGCATATAAGTAATATGTGTACCAGGTATTATTGAAATATCTCCAGGCGTACAGAAGTTATGTGGGAACATACATTTCCCATTGATTTGCATGGGACTTTAAACAAAAAACCCTGACCCTCACAAATGGGGGTAGTTAAGGGATAAATTAACTATCCTATAGTTTAAGTGGACATATAAGTAACATGTGACCAAGTGTTATGGAAATATCTACAGCCGTTTGGAAGTTATGAAGTAACATGTATTTCCCATAGAGTTGAATGGGACTTTAAAGAAAAACCCCGACCATGGCAAATATGGGTGGGTAAGGGTTAAACCACCTATCCTATGTTTGTTGCTGACATATAAGTAACCTGTGTGCCAAGTTTCATGTTAATATCTTTAGCCGTTTGGACGTGATGCTGGAACATACACACACACACACACACACACACGTTGAGTTTTATATATATAGATTGGAGGATCCTCTATGATGGGATCAGACTTATGTCAGCTCCAGCTTGTTATCTAAACCATTATGTGATGTTTTGTGTAAATATTTGGTTTTATTGTTCATATAAATCCTGTATATTATTAAAGGGTTTGTAAAGGATTTTTTTTTTTATCTTAAAGCGGAGTTCCAACCACAATTAGCATTTTTTAAATGTATGTCCTTTCATCCTGCTTTTTTATAATATAAATCCGGTCACTTACTATTTTACAATCCGCCGCTGATCCGCATAGATATTCAAAAAAGATAGTTTATAAAACTATGTCCACACCGTTGTCATTTTGCTTGTGGGCATTGTGAAGCCTACAAGCACTTACTTCCTGGAAGTCTTGGATGGGGAGTGATAATTGGACAGCGCACTGCATCCTGGGAAATGATGACACACATTTCCCAGAAGCATTAGAGGGAGATGATGTCAGAATCCTAGGTGGTTTCAAAGGCAGATTTCGTGGGACTGCATAGCAACAGGCATTTCCAGATGAGTAAAAAAAAAAAAAAAATTTTTTTCTTTTTTAGTCGTAAGCTACAGTTTAAAGCAAAATTGTTTTTTTTTTTATGGAACCTCCACTTTAATAGCTTTCTTTACCTTAATGCAGTGCTGTTTTCATGTCCTCATTGTTCGTTTTTGCTCTCAAGTTGCTGTAATTCTTCTCTGATCTCCACACTTCCTGGTTGTCTGTTTCCTGATAACCACAGTACTGGGAGCTTTCTCTCTGTGGTCACTAATCAAGGAGGTGTGATTACTGTGTGTCTTAAACCCCACAGCACCAATCAGTTTCGTTTTCCAAACCATCACTGCCCTGTATTGGCTCTGTGGCTCTGTACAGCAGAGAGGCAGGAAACAACATGCAAAACCGAAACTAGAAACTATAGGTACATTATATGATTAATTTGTATCTATTTGTAATCATTTTTAAAAGGAATCAGTTAACTATTATGTCTCTATACCCTGTAAATAGTCATTTCAGCAAAAAAAATGTTTTCCTTTACAACTCCTTTAATGTGGTGACTGACCTACCTTTGAAGTGTATAAAAACCTGTATTTCTGTTCAATAAACAGTTATTCCTTCCTGATTCTATCCCAACATCCTTGTGTGTGTACGATGCTGGTTGTAAAAAGGTCTGGTATTAGCTCTCGGTTGGCTCTGAACAGTTTGGAGGGCAGGAGGCACTGTTTGGTGGAAGGAAGCACCCAAGCGGGGTGCCAACGCGGTTTCATCACAGTTGCTAATGGTGTCCCTTGGTGTCCTATCCCTTATTTCTGGGCTATTGCTAGAAGGACTGTCTTAGGGAGTAGTGATAAAGTGGAAAGTGTCCTATGATTGCTAATCTGCATTCCTGGAGTATCCCGCAACTCGCTACGCCCTACCAAAGTTTTTCAGCAATAAATTTGAAAAAAGCAACCCCTAGACTATTTATTGAGAAAGAAGAGTGTTGCTACACTTGGGATGTTGGTACAATTATACACATTGAACAATCTTAGGTCCATATATATTCATTATGGCAATATCCCCAAAAATGGGGGGAAAAGGGATTAATCCTTATTTAAGGACAGTTGGTGGCACCATCATTGCTTCACACCCAATTGACCATGCACATCCAGAACTTCAGGCCTATAGCACTAATACAGGCTAATATCTATTTATTTCAATCTACATACAGCTGTTTCGGACTGTTTGACCATATTCAGTGCATTTTATAACACTTGATGATAATAATCATTATATAGATGTTTTAAAAAATTGCGATTTGCCCATGTGGGAATTTTTTTTTACCAGTGTCACTAAGTTACCCCCACCCTTCCCCCTTCCCGTTCAGCTGCTGGGCGCGAAGTGAAATACACTGTACTTCTCTGTATGGGTTATCTTGTGATTAGTTCCACTTCACCCATATAACAGCACTCATGACTGGACCACAGCTGCCAAATTGGGGCTTGGAGAGAGCCCAAATCCCATTTAAGCTCCAACAAGTATTTTTGAAGTGTGTGCTCCACTTTTCTTGCTCAGGACACTTAAAGGAGTTGTAAAGGAAACATTTTTTTTTGCTGAAATGACTGGTTACATGGTATAGAGACACAATAGTTAGTTAATAGTTAAAATGATTAAAAATAGATAAAAATCAATCATATAATGTACCTGTAGTTTCAGTTTTGTTTTTGCACGTTTGCTGCTTCTCTGCTGCACAGAGCCAATACAGGGCAGTGATGGTTTGGAAAACGAAACTGATTGGTGTTGAGGGGTTTTAGACACACTGGGCCTGGATTCAGAAAGAAGATATGACGGCGTCGTAAAGAAGTCCGGCCGTCGTATCTATGAGCCTGATTCATAGAATCAGTTACGCATAGATATGCCTAAGATCCGACAGGTGTAAGTGACTTACACCGTCGGATCTTAGGCTGCAATTCCAGGCTGGCCGCTAGGTGGCACTTCCATATCTTTTACGCGTCGAATATGCAAATGAGCATTTACGCCGATTCAGAAACGAACGACCGCCCGGCGTTTTTTTTTACGTCGTTTGCGTTCGGCTTTTTCCGGCGGAAAGTTACCCCTGCTGTAGCAGGGGTAAGTGTGGCATATCCTATGTTAAGTTGAGTTGAGTTGAGTTGAGAGGTATCTTAATATAGCGCGGTCTTACCCCGAAGGGTCCTGAAACGCATAGCAGAGTTCCTCGGAAAAGAGAACCTAGGAACCAGAAGCAGCACAGGGCGGCAGAAAGGGTGGAAGAGAGAGGCTATCCAGGGAAGGCTTGCGTGAAAGGCCAAGTCTTCAGTAACCTGGGGAAGACCGGAATAGTAGGGGCTTCCTGGAGCTCAACAGGGAGGCTATTCCATAGAACGGCATCCTGGTGGGAGAAGGCCCGGCCACCACGCCGGATCTTCTTGGGCATCAAAATGTAAAGGAGATCTCGGTAGATCTGAGTGATCTAACAAAAGCTTGTTTATGAATACGAGAGCAAAGATAGCTTGGGGCC
Source organism: Rana temporaria (assembly GCF_905171775.1). Classification (NCBI taxonomy): domain Eukaryota; kingdom Metazoa; phylum Chordata; class Amphibia; order Anura; family Ranidae; genus Rana; species Rana temporaria. The sequence goes on along the minus strand of NC_053489.1, from coordinate 655,363,264 downwards.
AGGCCTCTCATAATCTTAAACATAATACATCCAGCCTTAAAAAAGGTACGATAGTGGACCACCAGCCAGTGCAAGGCGCGGAGGACAGGGGTGGTATGATGCATGCATCATGCTCAGAGATATTTTAATATATTGGTATGACCACTCCTACTCACCTGTGAGATGGACAAGCTTGTGGATATTACTATGTGTGACCCCCTAATGTATATAAGGGGAGACCATGCAACAATGAAGATTGGCTCCGAGGAAGAGGGGATCCCCCTTAAAACGTGTCAGACATTTCTGAGGATTTTCTTGTGGTTAGGAATTGTTCAGTGGACTAGGCTGTCCCAGGACAGTTGGATTCTGATGAGCTTTAATTTTTATGATGTTTTGTGTGTATACATCTTTTTTTTTACTATTATAATATTAGTTATGACTAAGGCAATGCACCCTTGGTTCATGTTTCTTATTGTGTCTTCTGGGCAACCCCAGCCCGTTGGGGGCTACAAGGTTTTGCCAATATTGGAGTAGTTGAAGTTTTGGGGTCAAACATTGCCAGATTGCCTCTTTTGAGCACAGGAGATTGTTCTTCTTATTTGTTAATGTAGGCCAAGCATAGGTAGGCGGACTGACAACTCATAGGGGCGGACTGACAACTCATGGGGCCCCCGGGCAATAGAAGACTATGGGGCCCCTGGGCTTACAGATGGCCACCACACCAGGAGGCGGGGCAGCTAAAATCTCAGGATTTTCACATCAGAAGCATGCTGGTTTCAGACATATCAGGGACAGATGTAAAAAAAAACATAGATTTTTACATACTGTCCCTGGTTTTACTGAGCCTGGCAACCCTGATGGGGCCCCCTGAGTGACTCAATGGTCAGTCCGCCCCTGGGTAGGTTCCTCTATGTTCTGCAGCCACTTTACCAGCTAGCCTGAGGGAGAAAAGGTAAGTAAGGGAGCAGAAAATGGTCAACCATTAGATGGGAAAGTACCATTATTATGATTGGTAAGGAGAGGAGTAAGAGTAAAGCTAATTAAAGAGTATATGTGGAGCATGCGGCTACGATCCTGAATTGATGATATTTACTTGTTGCTAGAAAACAAATGTGTCTGTTAATGATTTCTCAGCAAGTAGCAATTAATTTCAGTGTTTATTGAAATACTACTTCTGCCATAGCAAAACATCTCTTCTAAAAGTGCCCATGAGGAAGACTGGATGGCACCAAATGCCATAGATCTACCCAGGGCCGGCCTTAGGTGTTCAGGCGCCCTGTGCTAGCTAATCCTGTGGCGCCCCCCCCCCATCTTCACCCCTCGCCCCCAAGACATTGTGCTGCCTGGTACCAAGAATGAAATGCTGCCCCCCCAAAAAAAATCACGCCCACCAAAATGAGGCTGTGGATACGATGGTGACCCCTTACAGTGGCCTCCTCCTCTGTCCACCATCAGGGCAGCTCTGACATGTGGAGAGGTGAACGGCGCACAGGAGGAGGACACAGCATACTTAGCCGAGCGCATATGAGATTTCTCGAGCCCTGCCGGCTTCGGAACGGGGCATGCGCAGTTGCATGGTCGGCTTGCACCCATCTTTTTATGGACACCCAGATTCACGGACTGTTGGCAACACTGGCGGCAAATTTGCCGACTCAGTGGAGCGGGCGGAACGGGATGGCGGGCTGACGGCAATTTGCATGTGAGTAACTGACTGCGACTCACATTCTGCAAGCTGTGATGGCAGCTCGCACACCCCAAAGGCCGGCCCTGGATCTACCGATCACAGAGCTACCGAGTGGGCCTTTTCATTGTGAATGAAAGATCTTTCCTATGTCTTGGTGAAATGAGATCAATTTAATCTCTGGGCATATAAACCATCCCAGTCCATTTTAATTCAGGAAATATCCTACACACGCTGCTCTGACTCATAGCCATAATTAAACACATGGATTAATCTGCAGAATTTGCATTTGACTTCCAAGATTCGCTTGTTTTTCATGGCAGTACTGGAAAAATCCATCTGTCATTGAGAAAAATAACAATGTGACGCTTTCTCTGTTTCAATTCTGTATAATTAGACAGAACCAATGCCAGCTATGCACACACAGCTGTTTTAGGAACCCTCAAGATCAGAAAATTTTGTTTGGAGGACACCAAGAAAGTGCCTTTTAGTGAGACTGCAGACTTCTGTCTTGTAGGGCCACAACATACGTGATTGAAAGACCCTACTGTGCCCAGGCTTAGACCAGGTATAGGGGCTGATTTGCTAAAGGCAAATAGGCTGTTCACTTTGAAAGGGAATTTTCCCTAGGCTTAGGCCTCTTACACACGGCTGAGTTTCTCGGCAAAAACCAGCAAGAAACTTGCTGTTTTTTTTTTTGCCTAGGAAACCGGTCGTGTGTACACTTTTCGACAAGGAAACTGTTGAGGATCCCCTCGAGAGAGCATGTCTTCTTTTTCCTCGACGGGACTGGAGAAATTTGGCTTGCCGAGATCCTCGACAGCCTAACAAGGAAATCGACAAGCAAAACGACGTGTTTCGCCCATCGAGTTTCTCGGTCGTGTGTACGAGGCTTTAGTGATTGCGGTGAAAAATTCCCTTTGCATGAAATACCCAATCACGTGAAAGGAAAATGCACTTGATTGGATGATGGAAGTCAACAGAGCTTCACCCAATTCACTAAGCTCTGGGTAAAATTCCCTTTTATGCCCCGTACACACGATCAGGCTTTTTCCCGCCCAAACTCCCATCGGAATTTAGACGGAATTCCATCTGAGTAAAAGAGAACGTGTTCTCTAAACTCCGACGGAATTCCTCAGAAAAAAGTCCGATGGGTCAGAATTTCCGATGGAAAAAGTACAACAAATGCTCCAAAATTGGGAGCTCATGTCGCATGACGTATGAAAATCAATGTTTCCCTATGAGAGTCGTCTTAACTGGTCCGACACATGTCGGTCCGACTTTGAAAATGCCCCCTGTACTACTTTGGTCCGACTTTGAAAATGCCCCCTGTACTACTTTGGTCCGACTTTGAAAATGCCCCCTGTACTACTTTGGTCCGACTTTGCAATAAGCATATATTGACTGGTGTGCGCAAAAGTTATAGCATCTACAAACTATGGGAAAGAATTATGGCACTTATATGGTGGTTTTATTTTTTTTACTGGTAAATCTGAGATTTTTTGCAGTGACAGGTCGGACACTTTTGATGCATTTTTGGGGCCATTGACATTTACAGAGCTATCAGAGCTATAAATATGCACTGATTACTATGTGAATGTCACTGACAGGGAAGGTTTAACACTAGGGGGTGATCAAGGGGTTAATTGTGTTCCCATTTGTGTGTTCTAACTATGGGGGGTATGGGACTAACTAGGAGAGATGACAATTCGTGGTTTCTACTTTGTAGAAACACACGCTCTGTCATCTCTCCTCTGACAGCATGGGGATTTGCGTGTTTATTATTATTATTATTGTACAGCTTTTATATAGCGCCAACAGTTTGCGCAGCGCTTAACAAAATAAAAGGCAGACATTACAGTTACATTACAATTTGGTACAAGAGGAATCAGAGGGCCCTGCTCATTAGAGCTTACAATCTAAAAAGGGAGGGTCAATTGATACAAAGGGTAATAGGTGATGGAGGAAGTAAAACAATGTTACTTAGAAGCATGGTAGGCTTCTTTAACCACTTAATCACCGCCTCATAGCCGAATTAAGGCTACAAGGCAATTCCTTAATTCTGGGAGGACGTCTATGGACGTCCTCCCAAAATCGCGCTCCCGCGCACCGTGTCCGTCATTTGATGACGCTGGTTCCTCCCTCCTCTCTCTGTACCGATCGGTACAGCGTGAGAGGAGAGAGCGGGTGTCAGCAGCGCTGTGGGCTGGATCTGTGACTATTGCAGTCACAGATCTAGCCATCCCTGCTCAGCCATCCCTGCAATACCCTGCACAGTACTCTGCAATACCCCCTGCGCAATACTCTGCAATACCCCCTGCACAGTACTCTGCAATACCCCCTGCACAATACTTTGCAATACCCCTTCACAATACTCTGCAATACCCCCTGCACAATACACTGCAATACCCCCGCACAATACTCTGCAATACCCCCTGCGCAATACTCTGCAATACCCCCGCACAATACTCTGCAATACCCCCCGCACAATACTCTGCAATACCCCCGCACAATACTCTGCAATACCCCCGCACAATACTCTGCAATACCCCCGCACAATTTTCAGATATTGGCACAATAGCTTGTGGACTCTATAACTTTCACAAAGACCAAATAATATCCATCAATTTGAACTTATTTTTACCAAAGATATGTAGCAGTATACATTTTGGCCAAAATTTATGAAAAAAAATTACACATTTGCTAAATTTTATAACAGAAAAATTCATTTTTTTACAGAATTTTCAGTCTTGTTTCTTTTATAGCGCACAAAATAAAAAACCCAACGGTGATTAAATACCACCAAAAGAAAGCTCCATTTGTGGGGAAAAAAAGGACAAAAATGTCATTTGGGTTCAGTGTTGTATGACTGAGTTATTGTCATTCAAAATGTGAGAGCACCGAAAGCTGAAAATTGGTCTGGTTATTAAGGGGGTTTAAGTGCCCAGTGGTCAAGTGGTTAAAGAGAAGAGTTTTCAGGGATCGTCTAAATATGGATAGATTAGGGGACAGCCAGACAGATTGGGGTAGGGAGTTCCAAAGGATGGGAGAAGCTCTGGAGAAATCCTGGAGGCAAGCATGGGAGGAGTTGACAAGGGAGCTAGAGAGCATGAGGTCTTGGGAGGACCGAAGAGATCGGCTTGGTTGGTATTTTGAGACTAGGTTAGCGATGTAACTGGGGGCCGAGTTGTGGATGGCTTCGTAAATTATTGTTAGTATTTTGAATTTTATTTGTGTGAGCAAGCGGCGTCCTCGCTCGATTCACAGTGCCTGAGTGCCGCCGAGCTCCGTTCCCTGCAACGTTACGACTCACGGGGGCGGAGATCAGTGCCAAATTCAAAAAAGTAAAAAACACAATATACATACAGTAATCTTACAGATTACAGTACTGTATAAAATAATTACACACCCCTTTGTCCCTAGTGGTCTGTCCAGTGTCCTGCATGCAGTTTTATATTATAAATACATTTTTTTCTGCCTGGAAACTGAAGATTGTCCATAGCAACCAAAAAGTGTCCCTTTATGTCAAAAGTGTTTTTAGAGCAGCTAGAAAACTCCGATAATAAATTAGAATCACTTGCAGAATTGAGCGATAGCGATTTGTGGGGAAATGCATCATCAAACACTAAAAGTAATGACAGCGACAATTCTGCAACTGAGCAAATTTCAATATGTTTGATTTGATTACATTATTGAATCATTTTTATTATTATTTGTTAGAATTATTTAGAGTTATTTATTATATTCTAATTTATGATTTTGTGTTTCAAGCTTTATCATACCCGGGATGTCTACTAGACTCTTGTTTGGACAGATTTAAGTGAATTATTTCTAAGAATTGCAGGCCTACAGTATAAAACGCAGAATTTCCATGCAAAATAATGGTACCGCTTTCAGCACCTAAAATCTAAAATAATCATACCGCCAGGGAGGTTAACCATTTGCTTACTGGGCACATATACCCCCTCCCTGCCCAGGCGAAATTTCAGCTTTCGGCACTGCGCCGCTTTAACTGACAATTGCACGGTCGTGCGACGTGGCTCCCAAACAAAATTGACGTCCTTTTTTTCCCCACAAATAAAGCTTTCTTTTGGTGGTATTTGATCACCTCTGCGGTTTTTATTTGTTGTGCTATATAACAAAAAAAGATTGACAATTTTGAAAAAAACACAATATTTTTTAAATATCCCAATTAAAAAAAAAAAAAAAAAATCTCAGTTTAGGCCAATACGTATTCTTCTACATATTTTTGGTAAAAAAAATTGCAATAAGCGTATATTGATTGGTTTGAGCAAAATAGGGGACAGAATTATGATTTTTATTTTTTTACTAGTAATGGCGGCGATCTGCGATTTTTATTGTGATTGCGACATTATAGCAGACACATCGGACACTTTTGACACATTTTTGGGACCATTCACATTTATACAGCGAACATTGCTATAAATATGCACCGATTACTGTATAAATGTGTAGGGGTGAAGGGGTTAACACTAGGGGGCGTTAACACTAGGGGGCGAGGAAGGGGTTAAATGTGTTCCCTACTATTGATTCTAACTGTGGGGGGAGGGGACTGACTGGGGGAGGTGACCGATCTGTGTCCCTATGTACAAGGGACACAGCATCGGTCTCCTCTCCTTGACAGGACGTGGATCTGTGTGTTTACACACACAGATCCACGTCCTTGTCTGTGTAACGGCCGATCGCGGACATCGCGGCCGGCCAGGAACGCGCATCAGCGCATCGTGGCCCCCAGTGGCCTGGAGGAGCCGAGGATGTCAACAGTGGGGAACCCGATGCGCGTGACCAGGTTCGTGCACGAGCGGCAGCCCAGGGGATTGTGTAAACACTCTATCCTACACTCTTTAACCACTCGGAGCCCCGGCAATGTAGAGCCACCTTGTGGCCGTCATTTTACAATGCCGGGGCTCCAAGTGGTTAACGAGTGTAGGATAGAGTGTTTACACAATCCCCTGTGCTGCCGCTCGTGCACGAACCTGGCCACGCGCATCGGGTTCCCCACTGTGCAGCAGGTGCGCGCGCATGCCTCCGAAAGCGTTCGTGTGCCCTCTGGTGGCTTTCCTGGGCGAAGCCGTATATGTACGGGATTTCGCTCAGGAGAGCCATGCTGCCGCAGTATATCTGCGTGAGCCGATGTGGAACTGGTTAAAGTCCCAAACTCCCCCATTTTAGTTCATACTGTATATGAAGGAGCCAGAATATGATTGTCACTTAGAATGAAAAAAATAAAGGAACACCAACCAACCAACCATAGGATGGACTATGGGTGTCCTAAGGTATTACGGTGCCACGTCCTAGCATAAGTAGAGAATTTTAATTTTTGGAGGAATAATGGACTTTATATGCACCAATGGTTAACATAAGGTATAAAAGTTTTTTATTGATACAAGCCCAGGAAACTGGGTGGTTGAATCAACAATTACAGTACAGAAAAACAATATATAAAAAAAACATATATTTTACTACATTAAAAACATTGGTAAGCATAGAATATCTCTAAAATGCTAATAACCCAGAGGGGTTATACAAAAAAACACAAACAGTCCACAAGGGACAACAACAACAGTTGGTGAACAAACGTAGACTTCAATTGGCGTTTTTTTTGATAAATAGGCTCTACATGTTTCGCATGTTACTGCTTCTTCAGGAGCTTAAAAAGAAAACTTTCTGGAAGGAAAAACATAGACTATTATTGGTTTCAGATTTTAATTTATCATTGTGTGTTTTATAGATAGAGACAAATAGTATTCCTTGTGCATAAGAGCACCATAATATATGACTCAGGTTGCCACAAACTGCCATGCGAACGGTGCGAAAAAAGGTTCAAGTGAGGGAGGTGCAGGGACATGCCACATACCCATATAGATAGAACAAATGTGTTCAGAAGTGACCCGTCTACGCCAATATAAAGGGTTGGCGAGTAATTGCGGGTATGCCTAAATAGTGAGGCAAGAGAAAAGAAAAGTATATATATATATATTGCCGGTGATAATAGAGGCAGGGAAAGATGATAGCGAAGCTCCACACGTCACCAGTAGGGAGTGATAGTTAACCGCTTTGTGTATAGAAAGAGGCGAGATTATATCATAGAAAATGTAGTGAACCTACCATCCACGATAATGGATAAGAAAAACTATATAGGATTTCCAATGGAAACTCTGGATCAATGGAGTAACAAGTTCCAGGTAACAAAATGGACATAGGTGTGTATTTTCAGACAGATATAGGCTGGTATGTAGATCTAATGAAATAAAAGGTAAAAAATACTAATAAGGTGATAGGGCTCTTCCATCGCATAAGTGCAGATAAAGTCCCCAATCCAGAGACCCATATATACATACCCAGATGTATGAGGCACAGCAAATGCAGGGCTAGTCCAAAATTAGGAAGAAATGCAGGATCATATGTATATACTGCATATATGTAAGTGAAGGGGAAATGTTCCCATAAAAGTTAGGAGAATATCCCAAAATTGTGGGGACCAGACCATTTAGATCACAGCTGTGATGGTATGAGATGGTATCTATTTAGAAAAAATGGATAAACAAAGAAGACATTCTAAGTGAGGGCTGGTCCAATACAAAGAATAATGCCAGTCACCGCTACCAGATAGAAGCCTATAGAGGGGTACTCACCATGTCCGGATACACCTAATGTCTCGCACGCCACTACATATGGGAGCAAACGTCTGGCTTTCTGGGGATCCTGCTCTGTTATAAGCGTGCATGTCTCCGATCACGTGTGCGGATGGGACTTCCGCATCACGTGTTCCGGCCATAGACCACGAGAGCCAATCACCTGTCTGCAACGCTCCGTGGGCGTCAAATGACACCTGCCAGAGCCGTCGCAATCGCAGGGCCGTTCTTCGTGGAAGGGGAGGAGTGCAAGCACACGTCCCGCCAATGGAATAGACGGGGCGTGTCGAACCAGCACTGCACACATCCGATGGCAAAGCCATCAGCATGAATGCAGATCAGGCCGAAACTCTTCGTCCATCCCCTGATATCCCACAGCATAAGACCATGCTGTGGTTATCTGGCCGTACACAACCCCCCCATTGAACCCCAAAGGACGCACCAATCCCAGCTAAAGTGGCAACCAGAGTCATAGATAGAGTTTCAGTGATCAATCCTAAAAAAAGGAAATAATAAAAAACAAACATGTATTGTACATAGTAGCACGCCACAATCCAATACATGGTTAAAGTGGCCATGAATTCATTCTACCTTGTTTAACAGGACATGGATTAGGTAGTATAAGCATCTTCAATACTTTTAAATACAGTTATGTCTTAACATTTGTAAATACCTATAAGAAGATAAGAGAATATGGAAAACAAAAGAGCAAAGGCAGCAGAGCAAGAAAAGGGGAGGGAACAAAGTAGAATAATATCTGACGGAGTACATTGCATATCACAAAGGAGTGCACTGCGGAGGGGGGAGCAGAATCGTAATATACTGTCTATTATGGAGAGTGGAGTGAAATCAGTGTCTGCCATAAAATTAACACTGTGGTAGACTACAGGAATGACTTATATGTTTGGAGTTCGTTAATTCCTGGGGGTTGGGTGGCATTCAATCTTTCAATCCACTTTGTTTCACTTTGTAGGATCTTTTTGTCCCAGTCGCCTCCTCTTGGATCTCGTGTAATCACAGCTAGAACCAAGAAAGAGGCGGGGGATGTGTCGAACCGGTGGTAAAGGTCCAAATGTCGACTGACAGGTGTTAGAATTTTTCCACTAGCGGAATAATATACGTGGTCTCTTATTCGTTGACGTAGTGGTCGGACGGTTTTCCCGACATAATACACGCCACATAGACACGACATAAGGTACACTACACCCATGGTGTTACAGTCGGCTTTGAACTTGGGTAAAAATCTTTCACCATTCGGTAGGGTGAATTCTCTGCCTGTCAATACATATTGACAAAATGCACAGTGTCCGCACCTAGACATGCCCCTGTCTGTTGATGGTCCTTGCTTGCTGGGGGCATAGTGACTGCATGTAAGCTGATCTCTAAGCGATGCAGAACGTCTAAATACCATTTCTGGGCGTTCACCCACATACTTACTGAGGATAGAATCCTCACGTAGGATGTGCCAGTGTTTGGTAAGTGCCTCTCTCAATTGGGCCTGTTGGTCGGAGTATTTAGTAATGAACTTAACAGAAATAAGAGGGTCCTGTACAGTTCGAGCTTTATGCAAAAGGGTGTTTCTGGGTTGTTGAATTGTTTTATTGAAGGCCTTACGTAAAAGCGTTTTTGAGTATCCCCGTGCCAAAAGCCGGTCCCTTAGTTGGTTGGCATGATGTTTGAAATCTGCATCATGTGTGCAGTTCCGTCTTAACCTGAGATATTGTGCGTAGGGTATACTTCTTTTGAGTGGAGTCGCGTGTGCACTGGCTGAGTGTAAAATGGTGTTGCCCGCAGTTTCCTTGCGGTATAAAGTGGATGCAAGACAATTATCATTGTCAATGAAGACTTCCACGTCCAAAAAAGATATTTTACGGGGATGACTATTCACCGTGAACTTCAAGTTGTAATTATTGGAATTCAGACCATCGACGAAGTCTGTCAGGGATGTTTGGGTGCCCGTCCAAACCAGAAAGACATCGTCGATGTATCTAAGCCATACTGCCGTCTGATTGGTGAAGATAGAGAGCTGTTCATCTGAAAAAATGTCTCGTTCCCACCCCCCCAGGTACAGGTTAGCGTAGGCCGGTGCGCAACAAGTGCCCATGGCCACGCCCTGTACCTGGAGGTAGTGGGAACCATTAAAAGTAAACCAATTGTGAGTCAAAATAAATAAAAGTAGTTTCAAGATGAACTCGTTGAATGGCCAGGAATGGTGGTCTTGTTCCATGAGGAACGTGCGTGCCATCCCGACGCCCTGCTCGTGAGGGATGCTAGAGTATAAAGCCTCCACATCCAAGGTCACGAGCAGGGCGTCGGGAGGGACAGGCACGCCCTCAATTTGTTTAAGAAGATCTAATGTGTCTTTGACAAAAGACGGTATATATTTTCCATATTCTCTTATCTTCTTATAGGTATTTACAAGTGTTAAGACATAACTGTATTTAAAAGTATTGAAGATGCTTATACTACCTAATCCATGTCCTGTTAAACAAGGTAGAATGAATTCATGGCCACTTTAACCATGTACTGGATTGTGGCGTGCTACTATGTACAATACATGTTTGTTTTTTATTATTTTCTTTTTTTAGAATTGATCACTGAAACTCTATCTATGACTCTGGTTGCCACTTTAGCTGGGATTGGTGCGTCCTTTGGGGTTCAATGGGGGGGTTGTGTACGGCCAGATAACCACAGCATGGTCTTATGCTGTGGGATATCAGGGGATGGACGAAGAGTTTCGGCCTGATCTGCATTCATGCTGATGGCTTTGCCATCGGATGTGTGCAGTGCTGGTTCGACACGCCCCGTCTATTCCATTGGCGGGACGTGTGCTTGCACTCCTCCCCTTCCACGAAGAACGGCCCTGCGATTGCGACGGCTCTGGCAGGCGTCATTTGACGCCCACGGAGCGTTGCAGACAGGTGATTGGCTCTCGTGGTCTATGGCCGGAACACGTGATGCGGAAGTCCCATCCGCACACGTGATCGGAGACATGCACGCTTATAACAGAGCAGGATCCCCAGAAAGCCAGACGTTTGCTCCCATATGTAGTGGCGTGCGAGACATTAGGTGTATCCGGACATGGTGAGTACCCCTCTATAGGCTTCTATCTGGTAGCGGTGGCTGGCATTATTCTTTGTATTGGACCAGCCCTCACTTAGAATGTCTTCTTTGTTTATCCATTTTTTCTAAATAGATACCATCTCATACCATCACAGCTGTGATCTAAATGGTCTGGTCCCCACAATTTTGGGATATTCTCCTAACTTTTATGGGAACATTTCCCCTTCACTTACATATATGCAGTATATACATATGATCCTGCATTTCTTCCTAATTTTGGACTAGCCCTGCATTTGCTGTGCCTCATACATCTGGGTATGTATATATGGGTCTCTGGATTGGGGACTTTATCTGCACTTATGCGATGGAAGAGCCCTATCACCTTATTAGTATTTTTTACCTTTTATTTCATTAGATCTACATACCAGCCTATATCCAGGGCCGTTTGAAGGAATTAGGGGGCCCCAAGCAAAATGGACTTGGAGGCCCCCCCCCCCCCCCCCGCACAGCGCAGAACCACAGCAAGCAGAAAACCAACAGCCGGGTGGATGGAAGGGGTGATGGTGGGGCAAGATGAATCACTAGTGCCCCAGCATAGCATGACATATAAAAGAGGGCTGCATACAGGGCTGGTGCAAGGATTTTTGACACCCTAGGCGAAACCTAATTTTGCCGGCCCACTTGGCTCCACCCCTGACCCCACCCCCTTTGCCCTGCCCATGTATACCCCACCTTTATAACGAAGCACCCATCAAATGCAGCCTTACCAGCGCCCATCAAATACAGCCTCACCAGCGCCAATCAAATGCAGTGTCACCAGCGCCCAAATACAGTGTCGCCAGGGCCCATCAAACACAGCCTCACCAGCGCCCATCAAATGCAGCGTCACCAGGGCCCATCAAATACAGTGTCACCAGCGCCCAAATGCAGCCTCACCAGCGCCCATCAAATGCAGCCTCACCAGCGCCCATCAAATGCAGCGTCACCAGGGCCCATCAAATACAGTGTCACCAGCGCCCAAATACAGTGTCACCAGCGCCCAAATACAGTGTCACCAGCGCCCATCAAATGCAGCCTCACCAGCGCCCATCAAATGCAGCCTCACCAGCGCCCATCAAATACAGTGTCACCAGCGCCCATTAAATGCAGCCTCACCAGCGCCCATCAAATACAGTGTCACCAGCGCCCATCAAATGCAGCCTCACCAGCGCCCATCATATACAGTGTCACCAGCGCCCATCAAATACAGCCTCACTAGCGCCCATCAAATAGTGTAGCCAGGGCCCATCAAACACAGCCTCACCAGCGCCCATCAAATACAGCCTCACCAGCGCCCATCAAATGCAGTGTCACCAGCGCCCATCAAATGCAGTGTCACCAGCGCCCATCAAATACAGCCTCACCAGCGCCCATCAAATGCAACGTCACCAGCGCCCATCAAATACAGTGTCACCAGCGCCCATCAAATGCAGCCTCACCAGCGCCCATCAAATACAGTGTCACCAGCGCCCATCAAATACAGCGTCACCAGCGCCCATCAAATGCAGCCTCACCAGCGCCCATCAAATACAGTGTCACCAGCGCCCATCAAATACAGCCCCACTAGTGCCCATCAAATACAGTGTCGCCAGGGCCCATCAAACACAGCCTCTCCAGCGCCCATCAAATGCAACGTCACCAGCGCCCATCAAATGCAGCCTCACCAGCACCCATCAAATACAGTGTGACCAGTGCCCATCAAATACAGCGTCACCAGTGCCAATCAATGCAATGTGGGGTGGGGGATATTTTAATACACAAACACATTTAAAAATTGTATGTCAATGATCATGAGAAGGGTTCAGGGATCAGGATACTCCAAAATGACACTAGCGATTAACAGGAGGACAATCTTCAACCTAAATCCTCATAAATGAAGTTACACAAGAAGTTGTCATCACATATATACAATATACAACAGTTTTTATTCACCACACCAGTGTCACCAGGTGACAGTCTTGGGCTCAGCAAACTTCTGACAATATAGTACAGTGTACCTGCTGTTTGCTGTGTTCGTGCCTCTTCCAGGCTCCATCTGACCCCAAGCCCGGGAGCCGCTGCCAGGTGCCAGTGCCATGCTATATCCCATGATGCACCATCCATGTCTGCTCCAGACAGGAGAGCATGAGAGGGGGGGGGGGGGCGCTGTGCTGCTGGACACTGTAGAGAGAAGTGAGAGAGGCCTGTGGACACAGAGAGCAGAGGGGGGGGGGGGGCTGCCTTGTTCTGAACGGAGAGTGTAGAGGGGGATTGCTGGACACATGTGACTCACATGTGTCCAGCAATCCCCCTCTACACTCTCCGCTCAGATTCAGAACAAGGCAGCCGCGCCCCCCCCCCCCCTCTGCTCTCTGTCACAGTGTCAGAGCGAAGAGCTCAAGCCAGGGGGGGGGGGGGGGCGGTGTCGGCGCTGCTGCTTGACATGTTGGCGGCTGCCTGGTGGCTAGTGCAAGCTCCGTGGAGGACAGTGCGGCCGGGCTCCCTAGGCGGTGTAGTGTCTCCTCACCGGGCCCCACTCGGCTGCGGGCCCCATAGCGCCCGCGTTGGGGGCCCCCTTCCAGCTCGGGGCCCCAAGCAATTGCTTGCATTGCCTCTCCTGTTCCGACGGGCCTGCCTATATCTGTCTGAAAATACACACCTATATCCATTTTGTTACCTGGAACTTGTTACTCCATTGATCCAGAGTTTCCATTGGAAATCCTATATAATTTTTTCTTATCCATTATCGTGGATGGTAGGTTCACTACATTTTCTATGATATAATCTCGCCTCTTTCTATACACAAAGCGGTTAACTATCACTCCCTACTGGTGACGTGTGGAGCTTCGCTATCATCTTTCCCTGCCTCTATTATCACCGGCAATATATATATATATATACTTTTCTTTTCTCTTGCCTCACTATTTAGGCATACCCGCAATTACTCGCCAACCCTTTATATTGGCGTAGACGGGTCACTTCTGAACACATTTGTTCTATCTATATGGGAATGTGGCATGTCCCTACACCTCCCTCACTTGAACCTTTTTTCGCACCGTTCGCATGGCAGTTTGTGGCAACCTGAGTCATATATTATGGTGCTCTTATGCACAAGGAATACTATTTGTCTCTATCTATAAAACACACAATGATAAATTAAAATCTGAAACCAATAATAGTCTATGTTTTTCCTTCCAGAAAGTTTTCTTTTTTAAGCTCCTGAAGAAGCAGTAACATGCGAAACATGTAGAGCCTATTTATAAAAAAAAACGCCAATTGAAGTCTACGTTGTTCACCAACTGTTGTTGTTGTCCCTTGTGGACTGTTTGTGGTTTTTTGTATAACCCCTCTGGGTTATTAGCATTTTAGAGATATTCTATGCTTACCAATGTTTTTAATGTAGTAAAATATATGTTTTTTTTATATATTGTTTTTCTGTACTGTAATTGTTGATTCAACCACCCAGTTTCCTGGGCTTGTATCAATAAAAAACTTTTATACCTTATGTTAACCATTGGTGCCTATAAAGTCCATTATTCCTCCATGATTGTCACTTAACCATTTTTCTTTTTATATTTTCTTCATGGAGTGAGGACCGCTTTAAGACTACAGTCGTCTAATCAAGACATTCATTTCTTTGCTGTTTTCTTTTCTCCTATACATTAATGTATTCTCTTCCCGGGAACAAGATCTTTGGCATTGAAGGAATATATTTCCTCAAGGATCGCATCTAATAAAGATGTTTTTTCCCTTCTTTGAGGCAAAATAACGTAGAAAGTTTATCTCTCCAGGCACCCCAGAAAATCAATTTCGAGCTTCGGCATTTCTGGAAATAAATATACATGTCTTAAAGGGAAAAAAAAACAGAAAAATATAAATGTACAGTTCAGTATATAGTTTTCTTTGTCAGTTTCCTAGCTAATTTCAATATGCAATCTCTTTTATGTACATAAATAATTTTACTGCTCATACCTCTTTGTAGTTATGCCATTCCTGGAATTATATAAACATGTCATAAAAGAAAAATAGATAAAACGAAATATATGTCACTGCAGTCTTATTTCAATATTTCTTTCTACTATGTTTTAAATATTTTTGCTGCTATCATATCTCACCTAAACATGCAACTGGAAGAATTCATTCATCATCTTTCTATATCTTTCTCGTTACTGAATGTGCATTTTTACCAGTCTATAAGCTACGGACGTTTGTGCTCTCTGTACCTGGGTCTATCTTAGCTTTCTAAGTTCTCGCCAGATAGGATATAAAGCAGAGCAGCCCTGGAAATCTCAATTAGACACATCCATTGAAAGCGGGCCTGGCAGCCTCAGCATATACATTTGCATATTAATAAACATTAAAATAAGTTAACCATTTGAGTTGCCAAAGCCTACCAGAAGTTGGTTTAAAGTTACAGTCAATGGGCCAGATTCACGTACAGCGGCGTATATTTAGTCGGGCATAGCGCATCTCATATGCGCTACGCCGACGTAACTTAGTGAGGCAAGTACTGTATTCACAAAGCACTTGGGGCTAGATTCAACAAGCCCGCCGTAAGTTTGTGCAATTTACGCAAAGCCCTATTCGCGAACGACTTACGCAAACGACGTAAAAATTTAAAAATTTGACGCGGGAACGACGTCCATACTTAACATTGCGTACGCCTCATATCAGCAGGAGCAAGCCTAACATAAACAACGTAAAAAAATTTGCCAGGCGCACGTAGGTTTCTGAATCGGCGTATCCAGGTCATTTGCATATTCTACACTGAAATCGACGGCAGCGCCACCTAGCGGCCAGCGTAAATATGCACCCTAAGATACAACGGTGTAACAGACTTACACCAGTCGGATCTTAGGCAATTTTCGGCGTATCTTGCTTTCTGAGTACAGAAAGAAGATACGCCAGCGTAGATTCTCTCTCTGAATCTCTCTGAATCTGAATCTAGCCCTTGCTCCCTAAGTAGCGTAGCGTAAATGGGCCGGCGTAAGCACGCGTAATTCAGAGTAGGCTGGTAGTGGGCATGTTGTATGGAAATGAATCGTGACCCCATGTAAATGAAGCGCCGAACGAACGGCACGTGCGCGCGCATGCTCAGTATCACGTCGAATTCATGCCTTAAGATACGATGGCTCAATGGCAACGACGTGAATGTAACCTACGCCCAGCCCCATTCACGCACGACTTACGTAAACGACGTAAAAAGATACACTTGTTCCGACGTCCATACTTTGCTATACTTGCACCTCATATAGCAGGGACGTAAGCCTTACGTAAACGGGCACAAGTACTAAGTGAATCGGCGTATCTAGCTCATTTACATATTCTAAGCGTAAATCTACGGAAGCGCCCCTTGCGGCCAGCGTAAATATGCACCCAAGATACGACGGCGTACGGCAACTTACGTTGGTCGGCTGAAGCCATATTTCAGGCGTATCTAGGTTCCTGAATACAGGGCATAGATACGACGGCGCATCTTTGAACTTACGCCACGTATCGATAGATACGTCGGTGTAAGTCGTCTGTGAATCCGGGCCAATGTTCCCATTAAAATTTACACAATATTACCAAAAGTATTGGGACACCTGCCTTTACACGCACATAACCTTTAATGGTATCCCAGTCTTAGTCCGTAGGGTTCAATATTGAGTTGGCCCACCCTTTACAGCTATAACAGCTTCAAGTCTTCTGGGAAGGCTGTCCACAAGGAGTCTACGGGGGTTATTTATGAAATTCTTGAATTTACGAATTTGCTTCTACCTCCGCTCTCCATCCTGACAGAGGGGGCGGGGGAGGACATGGAGGGTGACACGGAGTGCAGAGGGGGACATGGAGGGTGACATTGAGCGAGGAGGGGGACAGCAGCAGCATGGAGGAGGGACACGGAGCGTGGAGGGGGAGAGCAGAATAACGGAGGAGGACAGCAGCAGCACGGAGGGGGGACACGGAGCACGGAGGGGGAGAGCAGAATAACAGTCAGAGGAGGACAGCAGCACAGAGGGGGGACACAGAGTGCGGAGGGGGAGAGCAGAATACTCGGAGGGGGGACACGGAGTGCGGAGGGTGAGAGCAGAATAACAGAGGAGGACAGCAGCAGCACAGAGGGGGGACACAGAGAGCAGAATAACGGAGGAGGACAGCAGCAGCATGGAGGGGGGACACAGAGCGCGGAGGGGGAGAGCAGAATAACGGAGGAGGACAGCAGAAGCACAGAGGGGGAACACAGAGCCCGGAGGGGGAGAGCAGAATAACGGAGGAGGACAGCAGCAGCACAGAGGGGGGACACAGAGCGCGGAGGGGGAGAGCAGAATAACCGAGGAGGACAGCAGCAGCACGGAGGGGGGACGCGGAGGGGGAGAGCAGAATAACAGAGGAGGACAGCAGAAGCACAGAGGGGGGACACAGAGCGCGGAGGGGGAGAGCAGAATAACGGAGGAGGACAGCAGCAGCACGGAGGGGGGACATGGAGCGCGGAGGGGGAGAGCAGAATAACAGAGGAGGACAGCAGCAGCACAGAGGGGGGACACGGAGCACGGAGGGGGAGAGCAGAATATTTATTTGCAAGATTACCAGGTGAAAATAAAGCAACTACAGCTCAATAAAAGAAAACGTATGCAGCCACCACACTAAGGACTAGTAAACTGCAATATTTGAAATTTTTGGTTTTGGGTTTAGATACACTTTAACACTCTACGTCAGGGATCTCCAAAAATTCTAAACAAAGGGCCGGTTTATTGTCATTCAGACTCTTGGAGGGCTGGACTTTGACCAGCTGGAGTAGAAATTTTCCTGGCATCATTGTTAGTGAACATCTGGTATTAGGGGGAGCAATAGTGCGCCATTGCTGGTATCATAGGGAGTAATAGTGCTCTATTAGTTGTGTCAGTGGGAGAAATGATGGTCCATTGTCTGTGTCAGATGGCAGAATAGTGTCTTGTATCAGTGGGAGGGATAGTGCCCCAAGGGCCGGATAAAGGGCATCCGGCCCTCGGGCCACAGTTTGGAGACCACTGCTCTACGCAATAGGTCAACTCACATCCCACCGAGAGAACAGAAATTGCCTTTTCCAATCTCCAAGCGGCTCTGTGTTTCATAAAAGCACCGGCTTTTCTATTTGTCTTCCTCTATGCAAAAAATCCCTCTGTTATGTAAAACCTGTACGATGATGATTTTCTAAATTTGTAATAAACTCTGTTATCCTTTCCTTGTAATCCTTTGTTCGGCCTTTAGAGATGTCTGCTTATAAGCTCTTTACTTTCCTCTAAACCTCTTAATAGGGATTCATTTTTGTGTCCACTCTATTGCTAAGGCAGTCGGGGCAAATCCCATAAACTCGTGATGAACCACACAGGTCCACTTTACGGAGATCTCCTCCTTTAGCATGCAAATTGATAAGGCCACCAGGTCATCACCTCTTCCAATAGAGTTCAACGACCTGCTTATGAAATGCATGGTTTTAGTGGTCAGTGATGAAAGATTTTTCTTTATTTATTTTTTTGTTTTTGTTTTTTTATGTGCGAGTGTCCTGAATATTCTGCCTCCGGAGATTTAAGCTGACATCTGGTGTGACAATCTGCAGCGCAACTTAAAGCTCTGCAGTATACACGATGCATGCACTGAGATATTAATAAGATTCACTACCAAGTAGAGGTTGATGGTCGGAGGACTCCAGTAAATAATAGATTGAGCGGTATCTAAAGTACGCCGCTGTCAAAATCAATGAATCAAGGTAGTTTTTGTGCGTTATTACATTCTTTCCAGCGTTGACAAAATCTAAATTGGTTTAAAGGCCAAGTTCACCTTTTCATAAAAAATTTAACAGCACCCTTCCAAGTCCCTGCTGCATTCATCTATTATGATCACTTTGTCCTGCTGCTATCATGGCTACACTAAGGTTGGTTGGTGTATCTGTGTGGCACTTACCTCACTCCCTGTGAACCAGTAATGGAAAATGTGTGCCGCTCAGGCTACGAAGGAAGACGATCCTGTGCGCAGGTCGCACTAGAACCTTCGAAGGGACCGAGCGTTCGCGTGAACATTTAGAACCCCATTGAAGTCTATGGGACTCGAACATTCGAATTCAAAAGTGCTCATTTTAACCACTTGCCGACCGCCGCATGTCCACAGAATGGCACGTACAGGCAAATGGGCGTACAGGTACGTCCTTGCCTTTCCGCGGGTCGGGTGTCCGATCGGGACCCCCCGCTACATGCGGCGGTCGGATACCCGCGGGGAGCGATCCGGGACGAGGGCGCGTCGCGATCGCTCCCCGGTG